>NC_066566.1:7242677-7317677 GCF_024679095.1 Eriocheir sinensis | reverse complement strand
CGCGGGGACAGACCATGAGTGCCTCAGAGGCTGTCGAAGGTTGCCCAGACCACGCATGCTTTAAGTGGGTAACCGGAAGGAATGTGGAGGTGGTCTGGCCCGGACCGCGGGTGTTTCCAGGTTCCTGCGGGGCTCCTCCGCCCCGGCCCCTTGCCGATAAAATCCGATGGAAATTGGCCAATATGGCGGCCGATGCGTCTTATTTGCAAAACGCTGTTTCAATATACATTTTTTTGTGTGTGTGTGTCCGCCTATCTGTTTATCAACCTCCCTATATATTATTCATTCATTAAAGCCATTTCTTCATCTGCCTACCTGAATAAAATAAAATAATAGAAAAAAAGAGTGAATGATATTTTGGCGAAGTGATCAAGGGATTCAACACCCTTTGGCCTTCCTCTTGTGGTTCATGGCCGGTCTGAGAGGGGGAGGGGGAAGCAAGAGGAGGAGGAGGAGCAAGAGGAGGAGGAGGAGAACGAGGAGGAGGAAGAGGAGGAGGAAAGGAAGAGTGGAGAGAGGAGATGATGTCCCCCTCCACTCCTATCCTCTTTCCTAACCCCCTCCCCACTCCTCCTCTTCCTTCTCCTCCTCCTCCTCCTCCTCCTCCTCCTCCTCCTCCCTCGGGCTCAGGATCAATCAGTGCCACATGAAGCCGGATCTCTGATGAAACTTTGAAGAGGAGAGAAAGAATTGTCGAAACTAATTCTCTCGCATTCCGCCAAGGTTGATGTGACGTTGACAGGATGTGGCAAGGATGTGACGTGACGGGAAGTGGTAGGATGTGGTATAGGGATGTGACTGACGGGAGGTGGCTGGAATGTGATGTCGATGGGTATGCGGGATGTGGAAAGGGTGTGACCGGACGGGATATGGGAGGGATGTGACCCCTGATTTTTTTAACGTCGTAAGAGTCTTTAATAACGATGATGTGGCTGATTTGTCCTTTTTACCCGTTTTTCAGTGCTTGGTTAGTTGATTTTCTTGACTTTCTTTATATTTCACTTTCTACGATGAGTTTGTAATATGTCGACTTAAATGTGAGAAAATCCAACACTGCTGACTAACTCCGTCCCGGATATTTAATTAAAAAGACAAACTAGCGATAATATGGCTTCTCTAGACCCTCTTGTGTGTCTTTTTCTCTTTCTTTTCCTTTTTTCTTCCTATTAGTATCTTTCCATCTTTCTCTGCCATTTTGCTTTGTGTCATTCTTTTCCTGTTATTTCTCTTTTTTTTTTTTTTTTTTTTTGCTTAGCCATCCACGTATTAATTCTGTCCCTCATGTCTTGTTTCATTCCCATTTTCTTTTCTCTGTCGTGTTTGTTTTTTTCATATTTTGCTGTTGTTGTGTTTTTTTTTACCTCCTGCATCATTTTTGTTCTTTTCCTGTTCTCGTCTAATTATTTTCATTCTTTCTCCGCCTTTTCGGGGTTTTTTTTGCAGCTGTCTTTCTTCCTTTCTTCAGTTAGTTTCGTGTTGATTCTGTCCTTTACGTCTTGCTGTATTTATTTCTGCTGCTGCGTTTGTTTCATTCTTTATATTTTACTGTTTTCGTTTTTTCCATGTCTTATTCGAGTCCGTTTCTGTATTTTATTTCCCTATTCTCAGTTTTTTTTACTAATCATTATTTCTTTTTCCTTTCAGTTCAGTTCATTCTTTATATTCTAGTTTTCGTTTTTATAATGTCTTATTCGAATCCGTTTTTATATTTTTTTCTCTATTCTCATCCCGCATACCCATCAACATCACATCCCTGCCACCTCCCTTCAGTCACATCCCTATACCACATTCTGTCAGCGTCACATCCTACCACTTCCCGTCACGTCACATCCTTGCCACATCCTGTCAACGTCACATCAACCTTGGCGGAATGCGAGAGAATTAGTTTCGACAATTCTTTCTCTCCTCTTCAAAGTTTCAGCAGAGATCCGGCTTCATGTGGCAGCTCATTCTTTATATTTTACAGTTTTCCTTTTTTTCCATGTCTTATTCGAATCCTTTTCTGTATTTTATTTCCCTATTCTCAGTTTTTTTTTTGCTTATCATTCTTCCTTTTTCCCTTTCAGTTCCTTTCATTCTTTATATTTTACTGTTTTCCTTTTTTTCCATGTCTTATTCGAATCCGTTTCTGTATTTTTTTTCCCTATTCTCAGTTTTTTTTTTTTTTTGCTTTCATTCTACCTTTTACACTTTCAGTTCAGTTCATTCTTTATGTTTTATTGTTTTCCTTTTTTTCCATGTCTTATTCGAATCCGGTTCTGTATTTTATTTCCCTATTCTCAGTTTTTTTTTTTTTTTTGCTTATCATTCTTCTTTTTTTCCTTTTCAGTTCAGTTCATTCTTTATATTTTACAGTTTTCCTTTTTTTCCATGTCTTATTCGAGTCCGTTTCTGTATTTTTTTTTCTCTATTCTCAGTTTTTTTTACTTATCATTCTTCCTTTTTCCCTTTCAGTTCCTTTCAGCGCTCTCTACTTTCCTCTCACGTCCTCTTTTATCTTCGTTTTCTTTCAGACTTCCATTTATCCGGCAGTCCTTCTCTTTTTCTTTTTTCAATTTTCATCATCAGCCACTCGCTTTGTCTCTCCGGCTCTTCGATTTCACTTCACTTTCAGTTCACTTTATAGTCTTCCTCCTCCTCCTCTCCTCCTCTCCTCCTCCTCCCTTTCCTCTTTCTATTCCTTCTTTTTATATCTCCCTGCGACTCTCCTTTTTTTTTACTTCTACTCCTGTTTTTTTAGTTATTCTGCACTTCCCTTCTATGTCTTCTCTTTTCCCTTACTCTCCTCCTTACCCATTATTTTACTCCTATTTCTGCTGCTCTTCTTCTCCTCCTCCTCCTCCTCCTCCTCCTCCTCCTCCTCCTCCTCCTCCTCCTCTTCCTTCACCACCGCCAAACTATCCTCTCCTATTTCAAACAGCCTGCTTCTCCTCCTCCTCTTCCTCCTCCTCCTCCTCCTCCTCCTCCTCCTCCTCCTCCTCCTCCTCCTCCTTCTCCTCATTCCCATCCTCATCCTCATCCCCATCCTCATCCTCTTCATCCTCATCCTTTTAAAAACAAGCACTTCCTTCTCATTCTAAGACCATCCTCCTCTTTTTCATTCTGGTTCAATCAGTCTCATCCTTCGTGTATCTTCTCGACCTCCTTTCTCTAGTTCGGTTTCATGTCGTGTATCGTTTTTCACGTCGATCGTTAATGGCTGGATACTTTGTCGTGCGTACAGGATTCATATGTGTGCGTGGCTCCATCCTCGTTTACTTGTCAGTCTGATCGGTATTCTTAGACGCCAGTGACTCTCATACCAATTATTTCTAAAGGACAAAGAAAAAGGTAAAATGCGTTCTCATGAGTGTTAGAGTTCAAGGTGCAGAAGCCTTGCCAAACTATCACCAGGGTCAAAAAACTACTCCCCCTGGAAAGGTCCACGACTCCTATTAAAGCCTTGCCAAATGCGTGTGCTTGGGTGACGAAATGTTTAGTAATATGGCCCTATGGTCCGAATTATAAGACACTTTGGCTTCTCACATCAGCTATTTCTAAAGGTCAAAGAGGGGGTCAGTCGGGTTCTAATGAGTGTTTCTTTAGGTTCATGGTACAGAAGAAGGGTCAAAGTACCACCAGGAGCATAAAACTACTCCTGGAAATGAACACAACTCCTACGAAAGCCTTGTCAGATATGTGTTCTTGGGGGACGAAATGTTTTATAATACGACCCAATGTCTATTCTTGGGTCTGGATAGCTTCAGTTCTACCAATGGTCTCGTCTTCTTCCATATTGCTGCGGGTTAGTGATAGGGATCCTCAATCACCCTCCTTCTTCTCCTCGCAGGTCTACTTGGAAAACAGAACTCTCCTCGCTAACGTCACCTCCGCGAGTCCAAACTTCAACGTGAGTCGCCTGGACGCGGGCACGAGTTACCAGATCAAGGTGTACGTCAGTCACGGCCCCGTCACCTCCCCGCCCGTCGTGGTGTCCGCCTATACCTCCAGGACGCCGCCAGGTGAGTGCGCCCCGTATTCTCCCAAGCCTCTCCCTTCCTCAGTAGCCTTCTCATTTCCTTATTAAACCTTCCCCAATAAGCCCCTTCATCCCCTTACTAAACCTTTCTCAATAAGCCGTCTCATCTTCTTGAACCTTCCCTAGCAAGCCTTCTCATCCTCATAAACCTTCCTCAATAATAATTTCCGAAGGTCACACAGGAGATTAGTCGGGTTCTAAAGGAGTGTATTTTTACGTTCATAGTGCAGAAGACTTTTCATATCACTTGGCTCATAAAACTATCGCTAGGATCATAAAATTATCACTAGGCTCATAAAAATATCCCTAAGCTCATAAAATTATTACTAGGCTCATAAAATTATCACTAGGCTCAAAAAACTACCACTAGGCTCATAAAATTATCACTAGGCTCATAAAACTACCACTAGGCTCATAAAACTACCACTAGGCTCATAAAATTATTACTAGGCTCATAAAACTACCACTAGGCTCATAAAATTAACACTAGGCTCATAAAACTACCACTAGGCTCATAAAATTAACACTAGGCTCATAAAACTATCACTAGGCTCATAAAATTATCACTAGGCTCATAAAACTACCACTAGGCTCATAAAATTATCACTAGGCTCATAAAACTATCATTGGGCTCATAAAACTACCACTATGCTCATAAAACTATCACTGGGCTCATAAAACTACCACTAGGCTCATAAAACTACCACTATGCTCATAAAAACTATTACTAGGCTCATAAAACTAGCGAGA
The DNA here is from genome assembly GCF_024679095.1 of Eriocheir sinensis. NCBI lineage: Eukaryota > Metazoa > Arthropoda > Malacostraca > Decapoda > Varunidae > Eriocheir > Eriocheir sinensis. The sequence continues at coordinate 7,312,909 of NC_066566.1, read as the reverse complement.
GAAAAAGCCTGATCAAAATGGGTGTGCAAGGCCCAATGTGTTTGAGAAAATGGGCTTCCGTGTCCACCTGCCGCTGTCTGCATTTTACCTGTACCAACGTTGCCAGATTGTCGTACTCAGCCGATTATATTTCCCGACTTCCTACTCCCAAACTGTCTTCTGGGCTCCAATAAAGAAACTAATTTATAGTGATCGTTAAAAGAGCTAGATTCTGATGTTTCTTGGCAATAGTTATGCGTCAGAAACAGGTATATACTACGCTCTGAGTACGACAATCTGGCAACGGTGACCTGTACCCCTCCCCCACAACCCCCCACCCCGTGTGACCAGGTGTACATCTCGTTTTTCATTTGTTTTCCCCTTGCCTCGTAACATGTCTATCTTCTTTTTTTATTTTTTTTTCTATTTTACATATGCTTTTGTTTCTTTATTTAAATTTGTTTGTGTGTGTATTTTTTTCTGTTTGCAAGCTTGTTTGTTTTCGTTGTTTGTTCTCGCCGCTTCCGCCTTCAAAATATCACATCCTTTTTTTTGTAGTTTCTGTTCATGTTATCTTGCAATCTTCTAGTCATTTTTATCTCTCTTTCAAAATTCGCACTCATTTAATTTTTTTTTTCAGTTCTCCTCAAACACCTTAGAAACGTTCAAAATTGGCAATCATTTAATTTCTTTCAATTCTCCTTCAGATACCTTATAAACGTTCAAAATTGGCCGTCATTTAATTTCTTTCAGTTCCCCTTCAAACACCTTACAAACGTCTAGTATTCACAGCTTCCTCCTTCGTCGCTTTATACTAACTCAAGGCCGCGTCATTTTCGTGAATCATCATTTAGAAACTTTTAATCGCTTCCTTAACCCAATAGTCTTCTGCGCCCATGCTAAAACCCACTGAGATTCTTTACATTTTGCAAACATCATTAGCCTCCCCAGTGTCCCTCCCCACCAATTTCCCTTCCCCGGCCTCTCCCCATCTGTTGCGTTGTCCCCCATATCCAAACACAACGTGAAAACATAAGCAATCATCAGGAGGCCAGTCGGCTTGTAGAGGATAGTTCCCGGAAACCTTGCGCTATCTTTCCTCTCTATCCATGAGTTTATGTGACCTCTGCTTTAAGTTTCCACAGTGTTGTCAGACTGCTAACCTGCTAAGTCTGTCCTCTCATTTGTAACCGCGTTTTTACAAATTCCTTCAATAATCTAAATCTATCTAAGTCAATGCCACGAGTCCTGCGCTGCTAATTTACTGTAGGAAACTTATTTGCATCAGCCTTTTCAAAGCCCTTCATTCACTTGAAAACTTCAATTAAAATCCTTCGCTATTCCAGAAAATGATTACTTAGACATTTAAGACCCTACTTTTAGGGAAAGTTTCTCAATCCGTGGTTCATTTTTGTCATTCTTATCTGCTCAGAGTCAGGCGCGTTAATGTCCACTCTATAATACGGGGACCAAGACTTCTGATCAAACTCGAAACAGGTGTATTGCCCGGCCCTCCTCCCTCCCTCCCTCCCTCCTCACCCTGACAGTTCCATAACCTACCTCAACAAGCCTTCTCATCCCCTTGAACTCTCCTCACTAAGCTGTGTCATCCACTCAAGGCTTAAGGCTCAAACCTTCCTCAGTAGCCTTCTCATCCCCTCAACCTTCCTCGCGGACCACCCTTCGTCTCCCTCTCACAGACAAGTCAAATGAGGACGAGGAGGAACACTTCGTGGAGATGCGAGGAGACCTCAGTGGTGGGATTGAGGGCGGTGGCGACGCAGAGACGGGGCTGATGGAGACGGCCGCGGCAGGGGACGGCAGCGAAGGTGTGGGTGAAGGTGGCAAGGATCAAAGAGGTGGCAGACGCGGAAGACTTGGCGGTGGAGATGGCAAGACGGAGATGGGTGCTGTGATGGCGGCGGCGGTGGCGGTGGCGGTGCTGGCAACTATGGGCGGCGTGTGGGCGTGGCGGCGGCGCTGGCGGTGGCAGGGCGGCGGCAGCACCAGCGCCACAGCCCGAGGCACCGCAGGGGCCAGGACCGGCGGGAAGGACCCCTGCCAAGCCTCCTCATCGTCCTCTGGCAACCCGGATGTAGTGCCCAACTTAGGTACGTGTTGCGTAATGGAGAGAGAGAGAGAGAGAGAGAATATGATATCATGGCAAGAGGTGAAAATGTAATAACCTAAAAAGGAAGTGAACAAGAAAGTGAAAAAGGAGAATGTGGACAAGGAAGGAAGACAGGAAGTAAAAGGTAGAGCAGAGGAGGAGGAGGAGGAGGAGGAGGAGGAGGAGTCTTTATTTAGAGTTTCCAGTCTGGGCCAGCGAGGTCAAGGCTTATGTTTCAGGTAATTTTTGTAAGGTAATTTTTACTGCCAAAGCTTCTTCCTCCCTCCCTCCCTCCCTATCTCCCTCCCTCTCTCCTTCTCTCTTAAATTCCCTTCCTTCTACACTCCATTCTCTCCTCCCCTCCTATCTTTCTCCCCTTCCCCCCCACGAATTTTTTTTGCTTGTTCTCTCTCTCTCTCTCTCTCTCTCTCTCTCTCTCTCTCTCTCTCTCTCTCTCTCTCTCTCTCTCTCTCTCTCTCTCTCTCTCTCTCTCTCTCTCTCTCTCTCTCTCTCTCTCTCTCTCTCTCTCTCTCTCTCTCTCTCTCTCTCTCTCTCTCTCTCTCTCTCTCTCTCTCTCTCTCCTCCTCCTCCTCCTCCTCCTCCTCCTCCCCCATTCTCCTTCTCTTTCTTCTTATATTGCTTCATCCATTTTTTCCTTCCTCTTGTCTTGTTTTTCGTCCTCCAAGTATTTTCTTTTCCTCCTCGTTATCTTTTCCTTTTGCTCTTCTCTATTCTTTCTTTCTCCTCCTTTCCAAACTTCTTGCTAATCCATCTTTATCCGCCTTTCTCAATCACTTTCCTTCGCATAGTCTCATCCTTTCAGTGTGGAGTCTCTCTCTCTCTCTCTCTCTCTCTCTCTCTCTCTCTCTCTCTCTCTCTCTCTCTCTCTCTCTATCTCTCTCTCTCTCTCTCTCTCTCTCTCTCTCTCTCTCTCTCTCTCTCTCTCTCTCTCTCTCTCTCTCTCTCTCTCTCTCTCTCTCTCTCTCTCTCTCTCTCTCTCTCTCTCTCTCTCTCTCTCTCTCTCTCTCTCTCTCTCTCTCTCTCTCTCTCTCTCTCGTTATAATAATCAGAGCATTCAGAGGCGACGCTCGGGACAACTCTTTACATTTAAGTCTCAAAGGGCACCAGGAGGAGGAGGAGGAGGAGGAGGAGGAGGAGGAGGATTGGGGGTAAAAAGATGGAAGGGGACGGTGGGTGTTGCATTCGAAAGACGAGGAGGAGGAGGAGGAGGAGGAGGAGGAGGAGGAGTAATAGAAGCCAGAAGGTCAATAGGAGAAGGGAGTGGAGGAAGATTAGGACAGAAACAGGAAGAGAGAGAATGGAGGAGATATCAAGCGGAGGAGGAGAAGGAGCAACTTGAGGAAGAAGAAATATAGGAAAATAAAATGTTTAAGGAAGAGGAGGAGGAAGAGGAAGAGGAGAAGTGATAAAAGAAGGACACGATGGGGAGAGGAGGCAATAAGGAGAAGGGGGGAAGGGGGAAGGAGGGGAGGAAGGGAGGAAGGTGACTGGAGGGAAGAGGGAAAGGAGGGAACGGAAGGGAGAGAGGAATATTAGAATAGTAATCGCTTAAAATGTGTTCCCATTCCAATACACTAAAGAAAGATGGAGGAGGAGGAGGAGGAGGAGGAGGAGTAGAGGGTATGAAGGAGGGGGGGAGAGCTCTCGCCTCCTCCTCCTCGTATTGCACTTTCTTCCACCTCCCCACTTCTGCCTTCTTTTCTGTTCTCTCACGAAATCCCCCTCCTCCTCCTCTTCCCCCTCATCCTCATCCTACTCCCCCTACTCCTCCTACTCCACCTACTCCACCTACTCCTACTTCTCCTCGTTCTATTCCTCCTATTCCTTCTCCTATTCCCCTCCACCAAAAGAACATGTCAAAATTTTATCCTCAAGGTAAGCGTGGCTGTGAGAAGCGAATAGCCGTGAAGCCAAAACTATCCCCCTGAGGTTTATCACATACATTAGAACTAAAATTCTAAAAAGCAATATTGGTTCCGTAACAGACGAAGGCGACGTGCTAACCCAGGACAGTAGACGCGTGGCTGGAATCCTAAACTGAAATTTCGCGCCTGTGTTCACGGTTGAAAACACTGAGTCCGTCCCCGAGGGTCCTATACTCCACTGAAGGGAATCACACCTTTTAACTAGGCACAATACATGAACAAAATGCGAAAAAGTGCCCTGACTAATTCGTAAGCAAGTCAACTGGACTCGACAACTTAACACCGAGTGTGCCCAAAGAACCAAGGCAGCAAATATTTCAGCCGCTTACCAGGACCTTTAATAGGGCAGTACTACTTAATAAGGTCCCCGGAAACTGGGAGAAAGAGAACGTAACACCGATATCCAAAAAGGGAGAAAAGAGCGTGGCCTTAAAATACATGACTTTAGCTTAACGTTAGTGTTGGTTAAGATTTTCGAGAAGATAGAGACAGGCTTGCCAAGTCGATATAGAATAACAAGGTTACCTCCAACGCCCGTCACGGTCCCAGGAATGGGAGCACTACACTAATCAACTTGCTAGACTTTTTCCACAGTATATGTGTATGAGAACTTGGATAACTATATCACAAGTGATGTTATCTATCTAGTCTTCAATAACGTATTCAACAAGATATACCACATGGACGAGTTCTCATTAATTTAGTCACTTGGTACAGGAGTCAGACTGATTTCGTGGACGAGAAATTGGGTCATTGGCAGAAAACAACAAATATTGCGTAATGAACAAGATTCTGAGTGGATCTTTGTCACTGGCAAAGTACTGCAAGGATCCATACTAGGTCCCTTATTTTCTTAAATATATCAACGTCTTAGAAATCAGACTAAAACCTTTCATACCAAAGTTTGCCGAAGACAACAATGTGGATGGTAAGGCCCTCAAGACGGCCGATTGTGAGATCATCCAAAAAGATCTTGAGTAGATTAAATTTGATTTGAGAAGTGTCAAATGCCTTTAACCTTGACAAGTGTAGAGTAATGCACTTCTTAGTTCATAACCAGTAACTATAAGCACAACATTCGTGGGAAGCCATTGCGGGTCGTACACGAGGAGTCTGATCGTTGCGTCATTATCAGCAGTGACCTAATATTCTCACAAAACACTAAGTTTGCCTGAAATTACTTAATACTATACTTGGGTTGATCAAGAGCAGCTTTGAATGCAGGACGCTAGGAAAAAAATTATCTAGGTATAACTCGTTGATAAGACCTTTCGTGGAATACGCAGTGCAGCTCTGGTCCCTCAGGTATTTGAAGGGAATCAAGTTACTGGAGAGAGAACAGCGGCGCGCAAAGAAAACGATACCATTGCTGATTGCGCACGGGTGTGAAGACCTACTCGAGTGACGCTTGCAAAGAGACGACAATAAGGGAATCTGATGCAAGGTTCGAACTACCTGAGAAACTTTTACGCTGAAAAAGAAACGCCAATAACGGGATCTGATACAGTTTTCCGAAGCTCAATTTCAACAACGTCGAATGAGTACTGCACCATTTGAACATCCTACCCAAGTCATTAGTGCAAAAAACGATCAGATCATACGAAGATCACATTACCCGCTATTTTGGTACGAAAGGAGTAAACTGAACGATCACTTACGTATTCTCAGCGAGTACTTTAGCTTGCCCTGCACTAAATGTCTGACAAACGACCCAACACCACAGCGGGCGACCTCGATATAAGCCAGCATGGTATCTGTTGCTTGATCTTCCGTGTTCCCATGCTTCCTCCTCCTCCTCCTCCTCCTCCTCCTCGTTTGCTTTATCTTACCCCGCGTTCTCATATTATTGTATTTCTCTCCTCTTCAACTCTTCTACATTCTTCTGTTTTCTTCGTTTATACTTTATCTTCTTTCTCCTTCGTCTCCTCTATATGTAATACTTTTCTATTTATGTTCTTTTCATGTACCTTTACTTTTGCCTTCTTTGTCGTTCTAATTTTTCTTCCCTTTTTCTTTTCCTTCTTGTTTCTGTTGTTCTTGTTCTTGGCCTTTCTCTTCCCCTTCTTTTGTTTTCTCCTCGTCTCTTTCTTCGTCTTCCTCCTCGTCTTCATCCTCCTCTTCATCCTCCTCTCCATTCTCTTTTCCCTCCTCTTCTTCCTTCTTCTCCTTCTCTTCATCTTCCTTCTCTTCCTCCTCCTTTTATATCACCTCCGCTTCTCTGATTGCACGTTTTGCTCCTCCTTTTCCTCCTCTTTTCCTCCTATTGCACCTCCTCTTCATGTTCCTCTTATTACACTCTTCCTCCTCCTCCTCCTCCTCTTCCTCCTCCTCCTCCTCCTTTCTACGAATTTTAAGATTTCAGCTTCCATGAAATGTATTTTGTCTATTTATGTGTCTGTCTGAACGCCTGTGTCTGTCAGCTAGGCTGTCAGTGTGTCTTCTCGTCTCTCTCTCTCTCTCTCTCTCTCTCTCTCTCTCTCTCTCTCTCTCTCTCTCTCTCTCTCTCTCTCTCTCTCTCTCTCTCTCTCTCTCTCTCTCTCTCTCTCTCTCTCTCTCTCTCTCTCTCTCTCTCTCTCTCTCTCTCTCTCTCTCTCTCTCGCTCTCTCTCTCTCTCTCTCTCTCTCTCTCTCTCTCTCTCTCTCTCTCTCTCTCTCTCTCTCTCTCTCTCTCTCTCTCTCTCTCTCTCTCATTGTTTGACTTTTCTCTTTTTATCCTCGTGGCGCAGAAATGGATGATAAAGGATGAGAGAGAAAATGTGAAGAAGAGAGGAAGAAAGGAAAAGAAAGAGGGGCAGAGCATGTAGGGAGGAAAGACAACACTCGACTCTTTCTCTCCATGCTCCTCATTTTCCTCTTCCCTCCTCCTCACCTCCTTCCCTGGTTTCTCCTTCCTCACATTTCACTGGTTGGCTGGGAGAGAAAGTGATGAAAAGATGGGGAAAATACGAGAATGTAGGAAGTGAAGATGGTAGAAAATAGAGGAAGATAGGTACTGAGGAGCGTTTTTTTTTACGTTTTAATGAATGAGGAGGATTAGTGAAATAAAGGAAGGACATGTTAAGAGTTAAGGCTTTGGTGGGAAGGATGAAGGTAGGAGACGGAAGTGGAGGAGAATGCGGAAGAGAAGGAAATGGAGCGGAAAAAGAAAATGGAGGATTGGTAACGTGAAGAAAGAAAATATTAACAGCAGAAGCGGGTGGAGGGTAGGGGAAAGGAGGGCCTGTGGTGTCTATGTACATATATGCAATGCTCTTTGTAACCTTTCTCTTCTCTTCTTAGGTTCCTCTTACAACAAGCGATCGGCATCACCTCGCCTCTTCTGGAACAAAGGTAAGGAGCACACACACACACACACACACACACACACACACACACACACACACACACACACACACACACACACACACACACACACACACACACACACACACACACACACACACACACACACACACACACACACACACACACACACACACACAAAACACTACGACACAGATAGCCACGTTTACATTACTCCCATGATGGACACACACACACACACACACACACACACACACACACACACACACACACACACACACACACACACACACACACACACACACTGAAAACTCTACGGACACAGACAGCCACGTTTACATTACTCCCATGATACACACACACACACACACACACACACACACACACACACACAGACTCGTTCCAAACACGTGTTCCTTTACAGGCATCGTTCCCTTCCCACTTTCCCTCGACGCCTCTTTCGTCACTCTCCTCGTTAAGACACGGTCCTTTACCTCCCTCCCTCCCTCCTTCCATCCCTTCATTCCTTTCCTTCCCTCGCTTTCCTTAACTTTCTTACCGTCCTTCCTTCCATCCTTCCATCCTTCCTTCCTTCCTTCCTCCCTTCCTTCCTCCCTCCCTCCCTCCTTTCATCCCTTCATTCCTTTCCTTCCCTCGCTTTCCTTAACTTTCTTGCCGTCCTTCCTTTCTTCCTTCCTCCCTTCCTTCCTCCCTCCCTCCCTCCTTCCATCCCTTCATTCCTTTCCTTCCCTCGCTTTCCTTAACTTTCTTACCGTCTTTCCTTCCATCCTTCCTTCCTACCTTCCTCCCTTCGTTCCTCCCTCCCTCCGTCGCTTTCCCGATCTTCCTCCCTCCCTCCTTCCGTCTCTTTCCCTACCTTCCTTCCTTCCCTTCCTTTCCTTACCTTCCTCTCCTACCCTTACCTTCTTCCTAAGTATTCTCTCCACTTTTCTACCCTTTGCTTCCTTCCTTCCATTCCTACATCATTTTCTCTCACCCTCGCTTTCCTTTTATTGATTTCCTACCCTTCCCTCTTTACTGAACTCTCTCTTCTCTCCCTTTCTTTCCTACCCTTCCCTCCTTCCTGAAGTCTCCTCTCTCCCTGCCTTACATTCCCTCCCTCATTCCCTTCCTTCCTTCCTTTCGTTCTTTCCTCCCTATCTTTACTTACCCTCCCTTTCCTACCCCTCCATCTCTCATGAACTCTCTCCCTTGCTGACCCTTACCTTACTTTCCTACCCTTCCCTCCCTTCCTTCCCTTCTTCCTTTCCTTTCTTTCTTTCCTCTCCTTTCCCTACCTTCCTTTTCTACCCATCCCTCTCTCTTGAAATCTCCCTTGCTATCCCTTACCTTCCCTTCCTACCCTTCCCTTCCTCCCTCCTTTCTTCCCTCCCTTCCTTCTTTCCTTCCTTCCGTCTCGCTGATCTTGTCTTCCTTTTCTATCTCTCCCTCTTATCTGAACCGTCTTTCTTTTTGCCCTTTTCCTTTTTATCCTTCCTCTCCCTTCCTCTCTCTCTCTCCCTTCCCTTCTCTTACACGCTTTGCCCCACCTATCGTCTCCTTTCTCACTTTCTTCCTTCCCTTCTTCTCTTTCTCTCCTATCTTCACCCTTCTTGTCCTCTTCCTTTCCAACCATCCCTCCCATCTTTTTCCTTCGTTCCTCCCACAGGCTCTGATCCAACTATCGCGTTCTTTCTCTCCTTCCTTCTCTTTCTCTCCCTCCTTTTCCCACCTTATGTTCATCTCCCTTTCCATGCATCCCTTCCCATCTCTCTTTCGTTCCTCTCTCATTCTTCTCCTTCCTTCCCTTTCCTTCTATTCTTTTCGTCCCTTTCCCCTTCTTCTTTCCCTTCCTTTCCCCTCTTCTTCCCCTCCCTTTCCCACTTTCTGTTCATCTTCCTTTCAATGCATCCCTTCCCATGTCTCTTTCGTTCCTCTCGCCTACTTAACTCCAGCCTCTCCTTCCTTCCGTTCCTCTCCTTCCTTCCCTTTCTCTCTATTCTTTTCTTACCTTTCCCCTCTTCTTTCCCTCCCTTTCCCGTCTTCTTTCCCATTTTCTTTTCCTCCCTATCCCCCCGTTCTCTTCCTCTTCCTTTCAACCTATTCCTTCTCATCTTTCTCCTTCATTCCTCCCTCTCGCTTTCACCCAACAGTCGCGTGCTTGAATGAGTCTAGCGTGCGTCCTATCCTTGGCTATATCGCATACTGCCTCGTCCTACTTCTCAACCCTCCCTCCCTCCCTTCTGCCTCTCTCTCCTCCTCCTCCTCCTCCTCCTCCTCCTCCTTCCGCTTCCTCCATCCCGGCTGCTGCTTGCCTGCCCTCCTTGTCGCTAGTCTTGACAGTATTGTTCTCCTCCTCCTAATCCTCCTCCTCCTCCTCCTCCTTTGTCTTCCTCCTCCTCCTCCTCCTCCTCTCTCTCTCTCTATCTCTCTCTCTCTCTCTCTCTCTCTCTCTCTCTCTCTCTCTCTCTCTCTCTCTCTCTCTCTCTCTCTCTCTCTCTCTCTCTCTCTCTCTCTCTCTCTCTCTCTCTCTCTCTCTCTCTCTCTCTCTCTCTCTCTCTCTCTCTCTCTCTCTCTCTCTCTCTCTCTCTCTTACCGTGTATAAGAGAAAAAGAGAGAGAGAGATTTGGTTTAAAGTTGTCAGTGATCTTGTAAGTAGTCGTGTGTGTGTGTGTGTGTGTGTGTGTGTGTGTGTGTGTGTGTGACCACCTGTTGTGTCCGATGGAGCAGATGATGATGATGATGATGACTAAAAGGTGATGAAGCTAATTATGGTGGAGATAATATTGATGGAGGTGGATGATGGTGCTGATGGTGGTGGGAAATGTGATGATGGTGATGGTGATAATGGTGTTGATGATGGTGATGATGATGATGATAGCCGCTATGCCTCTTATGTTCTTCCCGTTTTGATATTATAAAAAGAAAATATTGCACTTCCTTCCTTCCCTTCTTCCTTCTTTATATCCTTCTTCGTCTCCTTCTGACCCTCCACTCTCTCTTTATTATTTCTTTCCCAATTTCTTCCATCTTTGTTTGATTATATTTTCTCTTCCTTTTCTTTCTATCTTCATTATTTCTTTTATTGTCAGTTTCTTTCCATCATTCTTTTCCATCCTTGCATTCACTCTTTATTATATTCTTGCCTTCTTCCTCTATTTCTTTTCTTCGTCTTTTCTTCCTTCTTCGTTCAGCCCTTCCTTGTTTCCTTCTACTCCTTCCCTTTACCTTCTTCCTTCTCTCCTCTCTTTTTCTCTCATTTCTTTTCCACTTTCCTCCATTCTCGTGTAATTTTATTGTCATTTGTTTCTTTCTCTTGACTTTAATTTTAGTCAGTTTCTCTCCATCTTCCTTTTATATTCCTGCATTCATTATTGTATTCTTGCTTTCTTCGTCTTCCTTTTCTTCGTCTTTCCATTCCTCCTCGAGCAATCCTTCCTTCCCTCCTTCCTTTGTTTTGTGTGTTTTCGTCCCTTTGTATTTTGTTTGAGTCTTCCTTTAATTTTGACCTCAAACGTTCTCTCTTTCTCTTTCATTGTCTTCCTTTCTTTCTTCTCTCGCTCACCTTTTTCCTCTCCGAGTCTTATATTGTGTTTGTCATTGTCACAGACCTCTCTTTGGTGTGGGAGAGAGAGAGAGAGAGAGAGACCGTACATACAAATCTTGATATATTTACGCAATCATGCATACATACATACATATATTTAGATCGATAGATAGATCAATATATGAGGATAGATAAAAAGGATGGGTAGGACTGAAGAAGTTTGAGAGAGAGAGAGAGAGAGTACATAGATTTAAAAGAAAATGATAGATAGAATTGAAAGGAGTGAAGATGTTGGAGGAAATGAGGGAGGGGAGAGAAAAGAAGGAGGAGAAAGGGATAAATATTTTGGAGGTAAAGGAGAGAGAGGAATAAATGGAGAATGGGGAAGGAAGGGGATGCAATACCCCCCCCACACCCTCCCCACACCACCACCACCACCGCCACCACCATCACCACCACCACCACCACCATTTACATCGTTACTACCACTATATACCACCACCAATTCCACAGCCCGGGTATGCGAACAGGGTAAATAATGTAGGAATAATACACTTGGAAGGGAGTAAAGAAAGGAAGTATTAAAAGACGGAGTGTGTACTGTTACCACCACTACCAACACTATAGTCTGTTTAGCGAGAAGCCGTAATAAGCTCCGCCCACTATTCGTTTGCTCGCTGCTGATTGGATAGCGGCTTGAGGCACTTCACTCGTTCCCCGCTCATCCCAAGACACTGGCGTCCCTCATATAACAGTTTTCTACTTCTTTTCTCTGGAACTCGCTTAAATCACTAAACACTAGCTTGGTGTCCTCATCCTTAGGCAGTAGAATAATATTAAATGACTATTGCGTTGAAAAATAAATAGAAAAGTAAGAAATAGAATACATAATACGAAGTGAAGTCCCAGATGGTGTTTCGAATGTTTATGTATTTAATTTCCTGTATTGAAGCTACTAAGGAAACTGACTTCCTAGTAGTAATAGTAGTAGTAGTAGTAGTAGTAGTGGTGGTGGTTGTGGTGGCAGTAGTAGTAGTTCAGTTTTCCTCGTTTCTACCTTCATTTCTTCCCATCATTATCAGTAGCATTCATATTGTTTCCTTTTATTTCTTCCTACTCACCCTTATTTCTTTTTCCTTCTCCCCTCCTTCCCTTAAACGTCATTGTTCTTCTTTTCCCCGTCATTCTTTTCCTTTCTCTCCTCCCCTTCCAATGTATTTTCTCCTTGTCTTTCTTTATCTATTTTCCCCTCCCCTCTACTCTCATTCCTTCCTTCCTTCCTATGATTAGTCCCTTCCACCACCTCTCTCCTTCGTACATCGAAGCTCCCTCCCTCCCTGACCGGGAGGAAGGACTTACACACACACTGCCTTCTTTTTGCTGGAGCTATTAGACGCTGCAGCTGGAAATTTAGAGACAGCAGGCAGTCCCCTGCCCCAATACAGCATTAGATCCATTATCTGTCCTGCTGTGGAGGCTTAGTCTCAATAGTTTAATAATTATAATGAGTGATCTTATAAATTAACATTAAATCTGTCTGCGAACAGTATTAACGACACATCACTAAATTTTTCATACTAACACTAACAACACCACCAATAATAACACCCCTACAAACCTCCCCAACTCCAGGACTCAAGATTCCTTGCCCAGTCTCCCTGGGGCAGATTTATCAACTCGAAATTGTAGGTTTGGCTAGATTATCTACCAATCCTCGTTCTATCTGTTTTCCTTTACATGTTAAACTATTAATAACAGGTAGGGTCGAATGCTTTAACACAATCGAAAATCATTGAGGGGATTTATCACAAGTAATCGCTAGATCCAAGGCCAAAGGTGCATGATTCTTTGCTGCTTGGGCTCCGCGCCGTGCAGGTTGTAGGAGGTTAAACTTGTCTATACAACACGCTCAGCCTTGCGCCTCACGTCATGGCGCTGCCCCCTGGGTGCGCTCTGAATGACTTGTCCTCTTCCTCCGCATCGTAGGCATCATCGCCCCTTCTTGTTCTCTGGACTCCTTGGTACTACTGGCACCAATATAAAAAAAAATTACCTGCTCCACTAACGGGCTGAGGCTGACCAACTGGTCCCGTCATGAAAGTCTACCAGCGCTATAAGCCAAAGGTTAAAATGAAAAAAAAAACACTACCAATACTACGCTGCCAATGCTAAAACTACCGATACTCACACCGCTACCAACACTATCACCACCACCACCACTACCATCACTACTACCAGGATATGAGAAGGGAAGAAGAGAAACAAGAGAGAGTGTACTATCGCCACCACCATCACCACCACCATTGCACATATTGAACTCCTCCACCGTAAAAATAACTCCATGGCCGCACCGACTCACCTGCCAGGTTTAATTAGGCGGCGAGGCAGGTAATTACAACATTAAGTTATTACCTCTCCGCTGCAGCTTACAGGTCGGACTCTGATTCGCCTCTCAGGTGCCGCCGAGGTACCCAGGTGTGGCAGGCGGCTACGGGCAGAGCGTCAGCCACGTAGGGGAGAGAATGGATTGATTGGTGTCAGGGAAAATAGAAAGGAGAGGAGAGGATAGGCATGGATTGGAGAAGGGAGGAAGGAGTATCAGCTAAATAGGTATGGGGATAGGTTGTATGGTGATGGGAAAATGGAAAGGGTAGGAGAGGAAAGGCATGGGCTTGGAGGAGGGCGGAGGTAGAAGTGTCAGCTACGTAGGGATGGGAATGGGTTGTATGGTGATGGGAAAATAGAAAGGATTGAGAAGATAGGCATGGGCTTGGAGGAGGGAGGAAGGAGTGTCAGCTAAATAGGGATGGGGATAGGTTGTATGGTGCTGTGGAAATAGAAAGGATAGGAGAGGAAAGGCATGGGCTTGGAGGAGAGCGGAGGTAGAAGTGCCAGCTACGTAGGGATGGGAATGGGTTGTATGGTGATGGGGAAAATAGAAAGGATTGAGAGGATAGGCATGGGCTTGGAGGAGGGAGGAAAAAGGAGTGTCTGCTACGTAGGGATGGAGATGACTTGCACGGTGATGTGAAAATAGAAACATACATTCATTAAGAACAACAGAGAAAAAAACTGGAAAATTCGAACTCCCCAAAGTAAAAGTGGTTGAGAATTAAAAAAAAAAGGCCGCTCGAGAGGTTTCTTGATACTCCTCACGCGCACATTCTTCGCCTATAGTGAAACCAAATTGTCGAGTCCGTTTTGGCGTTGGCTCCCGCGGGTCCATTTCTCCCCTCTGCTCTGCCACACAGTCCCAACACCTATTTTTTCCTCTCATATGTTACCTATAGCTTACATATGAGAGGAAGGGATAGGTGTTGGGCGTGTGTGGCAGAGCAGAGGGGAGGAAAGGACCCGCGGGAGCCTACGCCAGACCGACCTCGGCATATTTGGAAGACTTTAGGAAGTTTAACCCGTATTAAGCATATTGGCGCCTCAGCTCGCCTGTTGGAAGAGCCTCTCGTGAAAGTTGCTGGGATTATCATTGAGTGTTTTGTGATCCTAGTGATAGTTTTACACGGCCTCTGCACCTTGAACAGGAAAAATCACCCATGAAAAAACGGGTACCCTTCTCAGCGACCTTGGGAAATAATAGTTGAGGGAGTTTGGTAGGTTTAATAAAATGGACGAGTTTCACCCACGTAGGGATGGGAGTAGGGAAGATAGAATAGATAGGAAAGAGATGGGGGTGGAGAATGAGGGCAAGAAGGATCAATAGGTAGAAAAGAAAAAAAAGGGAACTACAGTGGTGTGTGTGTGTGTGTGTGTGTGTGTGTGTGTGTGTGTGTTGAGAGAGTCGTTGTAGAATCTGTTAGGCTCAGCGGAAGGTTAGGATACGTTAGGCTTGCTCACAGTTGATTAATATATGTTGGGAAAGGTCATGTAGGTAGATGATAGGGTTAGGATGGCTAGTTCTAGGTTTGGTTAGCTTTGATTTGCTATGAGAAAAGAAGGAAAGGTGCTGGAAACGACATGACGAAAAGAAAGTATGAAAAAAAGTTGAGAAAGTATTGGAACTGAAGAAAAAATTAGAGAAAAAGATTTAGAGCGAAGAAATGTATAAAAGAAAAGAAGGAAAAACGATGGAGTTAAAGAGACAGAGGAAGAAAAATAGAAAACTTACAGACAGAGAGAGGTACGTTGATAGAGACAGGGAGAGACAGGCAAAGAGAAAGTCAGTCAAGCAGTCAGCCAGTTTGCCTCCTTGCCCTTGAAGTGAGAGCGAGAAAGTGAAAGAGAAAAAGAGCGGAACTTCATGGGAGCACAAAATTAATAGCATACCAACAACAGCTTCTATTTGGACCATTTACGACATACGTTCATAACACGAAACACGAATATTAAACCCGAGAGAGCGAGAGAGAGAGAGAGAGAGAGAGAGAGAGAGAGAGAGAGAGAGAGAGAGAATCTTTAACACTGCCGACTACTACTAATATGAAACCTACTTCTACTAAAACTTCAACTGTTACTACTACTTAAACCGTTACTACTAAAACCACGACCACTACTACTACTACTACTACTACTACTATTCCTCAAGGCACTTCAATCTAATTCTTTCACTGTATATTGTTTAATTCTCTCTCTGTTAATGACCTTTTTCTTTTTCCTCCTCCTCCTCCTCCTCCTCCAATTACTCAGGCACAATTTATGGCATTAATATCAAAACCACCACAACGCGCGGCCAATTATCGGGAAGCTGTTGGGAAAAAATGGTTGATAATCAGGTGAACCGAATCCCCTGGCGCCTGTTCTGATTACTGTCGTTCTCTTTAGGTGGTGCGGGTTTGTCTTGTGTGGGTTTGTTTGTTTTTTTGTTTGTTTTTCGTTTATTTGTTTTGTTAGTAGCAGTAGTGGTATTAGTGGTAATGGTGGTGGTAGTACTATAAGTAGCAGTAGTAGTAGTAGCTGTGGGAGTGGTAGTGACCGTAGTCGTGTTAGTAGTAGGAGTAGTAGTAGTGTTAGTGCTAGTGTTTGTAGTAGTAGTAGTAGTAGTAGTAGTAGCAGTAGTAAGAGTAGTAATAGCAGCAGTAGCAGCAGCACTGGTTGAAGTAACAAGCACCCCTAAGTCCCTGGAGGTGTTTCTTATCTCAGCAAGTCACTGATTATAATGTGCAAACTTGGTCATTCAAAACCTATGGCAGTGTTTGTCATTGCCCTCAGCCAGGCTTGGATGATCAGAGGCTGCTAAAAATTTCTCATTTGTTTTTATTTTGATATCATTTTTCATAGTTGTTGTTATGTTTGTTTCATGTTAGCGTCTATGCTATAGAGTTATTTTGTTCGGAAAAATATACTCGAGCCCTGCTTGTTAATATGCACTCCAGAATTCTGTGTTGTAATATTCGTGGACTTGAAGCGGCCTTGCCTGATCTCTCAGTTGCCTCAGACAATTACAATATTACATGTTGCTATGAAACTCTTGTTTGCAGTATGAGGCATACATCTGAGCCTCTTATTCATGGTTTCAATAAGCCTCTGTTACTTAACTGAAAATCGGTACCCAGGGCTCATGGTATTCTTTTTATATAAATATTCGCTGTCGTTATAATGCACATCGTCCTTCCTGCATGAGTAAGGATGTCATGAAATTACTATTCTTGATATTTCTTGTTTTATTTATTTTCTTAGTATATATTGGAATTCGAATGAGGATAACAATAAATGTAACTGTCTGCTAACAGCTGTAGGAAATATACTCTCGTGTGCCTTGAAGGTTTTACTTAATGCACATCACACGGGATGGGCTTTGTCAGTCTTACCCACAGATAAGCTGTCGCAGTAATAGCAGCAGTAGCAGCAGCACGGGTTGAAGTAACAAGCTCCCCTAAGTCCCATGACCAACTTGTATATGTCCAACTCATATTTCAGGGAACTGTCTCGACATTTTACTTACAGACATCCGAGGGGGGGCGTAGATATGGTTCCACCTATAGATACTCTTGACTTTTTGTGTGTGTTTCAGCGGGGCGTGAAGTTTGATCCGTTGGAGCCTTACAGTTTCATAAATCGAAGGTCTAAACTACCATTCCTAATCACCCGGACATAACTTTTGATAATTCCGTCGTTAAAGATAGTTCACTTATAATATTAGCTGCGACTCTAGACGCTGAACAAACTTTAGTGTCACCCGCAGTTGGTGGTTTAGAATAATGGCTTCTGCTAGTGTAAAAAAAATATCTGATGATGGCATTGTATTAAATCATTTTCATTGACACTTTTGAGTATCGTTCTCCAGTGCTTATCTCTGTTGCAGACACTCACTGAAAATTCCTGGACCTACCATTTGATCAGGTCAAATTTTAACTTCCCAATTATGTAGATGTCTTGCGCATAATAGAGCGGTGCGCGGCCAGTCCACTTCATTCTCCCATTCACCTCCAAGGAAGAAACATCACCACATGCTACTGAAGAAGGGTCCAGGACCCGAAATCGCAATATAGCCAAACGATGACCAACTTCGGTGAAGTCATCAACACTTACAAAAGAGAATAGGACTCTTATAAAACAAAAAGAGAAGATCCTAAACAAAATGATCAATGCCGAACTAGCCATCACATTTAATGAAATATATATATATATATATATATATATATATATATATATATATATATATATATATATATATATATATATATATATATATATATATATATATATATTCGATTGTAATATGTTTAAATGTTCCCCTCTTGGACCCAGCTGGATAAAGCTGACATTCGGCCTATAAAAATGCTGGGTATTAACAGCCTTTTTCGTTGTAACAGTGATAATGTTCGAAGAATTTCATCTTTATTCATCTGTTATCTTTTTCATCGTCATTTCTCACGCATAACATCTTTTTTTCCACTTTTTCGTTCACTTCATTCCCATGTTTTAACCCTTGGCTTTCGTTCTCTTATTTCTCTTTTTCATTGTTTGCATTATTTACGCGGCGAGGCGCGGCGCCCCGGCCACCGACTTGTTTACACTCCGCCGCACGGTGATTGGCTCCGCGGCGGCCACTCGCGGGCCTCCACACGGCCTGGATTATGTAGAAGCAAGTGTTTTATTGGCCCTTGTTGCTGCATTGTGTACATTTATAGATTTATGTATGTATTCCTTGTGTGTGTGTGTGTGTGTGTGTGTGTGTGTGTGTGTGTGTGTGTGTGTGCGTGCGTGCGTGTGTGTGTGCGTGTGTCAGCCTGTAATCCCGGCCCGTAATGTGACTTAATTACAAGTTCAGGAGGGGCCGCGCCTTGCCCTAAAGTTTACTCTCTATATTTTAATTTCCTCGCTAATTAGTTTCAGCGAGGCGGTTAGTTACTTTTCCTTCTTGATATTCCTTTTTCCCTTTAGTTTTTTCTCTCTCTCTCTCTCTCTCTCTCTCTCTCTCTCTCTCTCTCTCTCTCTCTCTCTCTCTCTCTCTCTCTCTCTCTCTCTCTCTCTCTCTCTCTCTCTCTCTCTCTCTCTCTCTCATTCATTCATTTCTCTGCTCTCCTCATCTCTCCTCTCCTCTCGTATCCTCTCATTTCATCTTTTTTTTTCTGCTCCCCTTTTCTTCTTCCACCTCTTCTCATCTTATCACCTTCCTTACCCTTTCATCTATAACACTCTCCTCACTTTTCCTGCCCTCTCCTCTCCTCTTCTCTCCCTCCGCAGCTTCTCCCTCCGCACTTTTCTTATCTTCTCCCAAGCCTCACCTTCCCCTTTTCCCCCAGACAAGACGGTGGAGGCTTCTGGTGGCGCTACGGGAAGACTACCGGCCCTGGAGGAGACGCCCTCGTTGGCAGACACGACAGCGGGCGGCAGCGGTGCGGCCGATTCCTCCCCGAGCGAGAGTCAGCGAATCAGCGGTGTAGGCAGCACCTCCACGCCGACGCTGAGCCAGAAGACGGTGTGCAGCGGCGGCAACTCGTCCCCGGCTGAGAGCAGCAGGGCGGCGGGCGGCGGCAGCAGCTCCTCCCTCACCAGCAGCGTCAAGACCGTATGCAGCGTCGGCACCTCCACCCCCACGGACGGCCTCAAGTCCAGGGACAGCACCTCCTCCCCGTCCCAGTCCCCAGCGGCGGGCGGGCGTGGCTCTGGCGGAGGTAATGATGGTTGTGGTGGCAATGGCAGCAGTAGTAGCAACAGCAGTAGGAGGGCCGCCGTGATCGCCTACCGCCCCGCCCCATCCGGAGGGTCCTGCCGGAGAGGCGGCGCGGGAAGGGGCGGGGCTCAGCGGCCGATAAGTGCCGTTGGAGACCTTGGCGTCAGCAGCCTCAGGAAGGTGAGTGTTGAGGGGCAGCCAGCGGGGGGCGGTGCTGGGATGGGACGTAGATGTGAGGTCTGGCCTTGAACAAATCTTGAGGACGAGGAAGAGTATAGATAAGTGGTATAGACAAGGCATTGACAGGTGTGGAAGGGATATGAACTCGGTGTGAATAAGAGTGTTCGTGGGGACGGGGGAAGGCCATAAGCCAAATTAGGTGACGAATAGGGAAAAGGTATGGATGGGAAGGAATACGGCATTAGTAAGGTTTAAGGGAAAAAAAGAGGAGTGTATACTGTACAAATGGGTATTATTGCAGATGAAAGCTAGACCGTGAAGGGACAAGGAAGTGGCCTCACTGGCATGATCGGGGCACAGGTGCGGTGCCGAGGCACGCGTGGCGATGCGTTGTCCTAATGGGCGTCGGAGGAAATTCATTTATCTCGCCCTGATCCGCCGCCGAACATTAATTACTCAGCGACAGACTTTCGCCTCGTCCGTCTCGCGGCATCATTTTTTTCTCGTAATTACTCGAACAATTCATTAAGGATATTATCGTTCATGTAATTTCCAGGTCATTAAGACTATGTTGAGTTGGAGCATTAATTAAGGAATACTAAATTAAATTCCAAGACATTTAAAATAATGTACTCTCTCTCTCTCTCTCTCTCTCTCTCTCTCTCTCTCTCTCTCTCTCTCTCTCTCTCTCTCTCTCTCTCTCTCTCTCTCTCTCTCTCTCTCTCTCATCCCCTCCCCCCCCTGTTGCCCCCCCCCACAGTCCTTCCTGCTCAGCGGCGAGGAGGCGGAAGAGGATTACCTCGGCCAGGCCAGTCCGGAGGAGCGGCTCAGACGGAGGAAGTCCAGCCTGGCGGAGGAGGAGAGCTCCGAGAGGAGGAGGCGGAGGAGGGCCACGGGGGTGAGGTTTAGCTTTACCCCCGGGGAGGTGGAGGAGGAGGAGGAGCTAGGAGTGGCCTACCACGGAGCAAAGGGAAGCTACCTGCTGAGGGAATTGAAAGGCTACCCCGGCACCCTGCCGCGCCGGGCCCCGCGGGACGTGGCGCCGCCCCCCAGGGGACACTTCGGCTCCAGGGAAGTGCTGGACCTGCATGACTCGGACCCCAGCTTAGGGGAGTTCGTGCCCTACCCCGCGCCGCTCTACGGCTCCAGGGAGGCGCTGGGTGGCACCGGGGTGCGCCGCGCCCTCAGGGAGGACAGCTACGCAGAGTTCCTGCCGCACGGCGCCCGCGAGGCTCCGGGCCGCGCGGGGGTGCGGGTCCAGCTGTCGGGACGCGCCCATCTACTGCGGGGCTCCAGGCACTCTCTGGGTCTCGGGGCCTCCGTGGGGGAGCTGCGGGCCGCCGGGGCCATCCAGCGGCGCGGCAGCTGGGCGTCCCTACATTACCCCGTCGACCAGCTGATCAAGGCTGCCGAGACGGTGGTGTGAGGCGCCCCGCCCGCCGCCCGTTTTGTTAATACTGCTGATGCTCCTGCTGCTCCTTCTCCTGCTACTGCTGCTGTTGCTGCCTCTGCTGCCGCTGCTGCTGCTGTGCTACGTCTGTTTACTGCTGTTCAGGTGAGTGGCTGCAGGTGTGTGCATGGTGGGGGCGAGGGAAGGAGAATGGTGCGAGAGTCGCTGATTGTGGTGGTGGTGTTGTTTGTAGTGGTGGTAGTGATGGTGGTAGTAGTGGTAGAAGTAACGATGGTACAAGTGGAGGAGGTGGTGGTGGTGGTGTGAGTGGAGTGGGTGGCCAGGCAGCAGGGGTGGAGGCAGTGGTGGGCCGTGTTGAGTATTGATGGCGCCTGGTGGTGGCGGCACAATGGTGGCAGCGGAAGTGGAAGGAATGGGGATATACCCGGCATGATGATTACTGTTGATGATGACAGTAACAGGACAGTGGTGATGGCAATACAGATGACGATGGTGTTGAGGAAGAAGGAAGAAGAGGAGGAGGTAGAGGCCGTAGGTTGTAAGGGGGAAGGGGGGGCGAGGATAATGAAAACTAGCGATACGGATGTCTTTAGCGATGATGATGTTTTAATAGTGATAATGGTAGTGGAGGTGATGGCAGCGATGACAGATAAATGGTGATGACAAATGCAGCGTGGCGACGATGGAGGTAGTGGTGATGACATTTTGATGAGGACTATAATGGTGATGAGGGGATTGGTGATGAAACAAATACACGTAGGCGACAGACGGTGCTGATGGCGGCAACAATGTGTCTGTCTGTCTGTATGTATGTATGTATGTGCATGGGAGGGGTAAACGTTTGTGGAGAGTGATGTGATGGTGTAATGATTGTAGCAAACTAAATAGTGCATTGGTGGTGGTGGTGATAGCAGCAATGGTGGTGGTGGTGGGAGTGGTGGAGGTGATGGAGGTGGTGGTCGTGGTGGTGGTAGTATAACTGGTAGTGATGGTGGAGAAGGAGGTGGAAGAAATACTAAATAGTCAAATTAGTTGGAGAAGGTGGAGGAAATAGTGGTAGAAGTGGTGGTGGTGATATGGATGGAGGTGGTTGAAGTAGAAGTGGTGGTGATGGTGGAGAAGGAGGTGGAAGAAATACTATATAGTCAAATTAGTTGTAGCTATGTTGGAGAAGGTGGAGGACATAGCAGTGGTAGGAGTGGTGGTGGTGATATGGATGGAGGTGGTTGAAGTAGAAGTGGTGGTGATGATGGTGGAAGAAATAGTCGTAAAATTAGCATGTAGTAGTGATGCTGGAGGAGGTGGAGGAGGAAGTAGTAGCAGTGGTAGTGGTGGTGGTGGTGGTGGTGGTTGTGGCGGTGGTGGTGGAGGTGCGGTGATGCGCAGAGCCGTAATGGCGCATCAGCTCGTGTGGTGAAATATTTTAGCTTTAACGTGCGCCATAAACATTGCAAGCGGGGGAGAAGGGGGAGGAGGGGGGAGGGGGGACGATAGGAGGAGGGGGAGGGGGGGTGGGGATCAGGTTGAGTTTTAGTAGAATAAACATTTAGGATCGATGTTTATAGATGCATATATTTTTGAAAGAGTTATGGGACTTTCTTTTTTATCCTTTTTTTTTTTTGGATGGGGAGCTCTTTTATTTTTTTAGGGGGTCGGGGCGGTAACATTTTGTATGCCTGATTTATTCTTCTTTTTCCGGTGTCGTTTTGTGTGTGTGTGTGTGTGTGTGTGTGTGTGTGTGTGTGTGTGTGTGTGTGTGTGTGTGTGTGTGTGTGTGTGTGTGATTAACCTCCCTGTCATTTTCTTCCTTCCTTCCTTCCTTCCTTCCTCATTTCTTCATCACTTCTTTACTTCACTTTCACTCTCATTAACTTCTCTCACCCCACTTTCGCTTCTTCCCCCTCTCCCTCCTTTCTTGATCCTTCCTCCCTCCTTCCTTCCTTCCTTCGCTTTCTGCCTTTCACTGTTCTTATCCCCTCCTTTCTTGCACGTTAATCTTTCTTCTTTGCTCCGTTCTTCCTTTCGATTATACTCTCACTTTTTCTCCTTTCGTTTGTCTCGGTTCAATTATTTTCTTCTTTGTCTTCGCCTTAACATCTTTTCATGCCTTTTTGTCATTCCTAATCTCCTCTTATCCTCAGTATCTTCTTTTTCTTTCATTCTTTCCTTGGCCCCCTTCCTCTCCCTTTTTCATCTCTTCTTTAGCCATTTTTCTCAGTCTTCCTCATTCTGAATCACCTCTCAGCTTTCACTTTCTACAATCATTTATTCCTGAACCTTTCCTTCTTCCCCCTCCTTCCCTCCTTTCTCTCCCATCTCTTCCCCTTTCCCTTTCTTCTCACCTCACCCTTCTCTCTGCTCCTTCCTTCCCTTCTCTCCTTCCTTCCTCCGGCCTGCCCTTCCTCCCCCTCTCCCCCTCCTTTCCCTCCCCTCACGGTACTTAGGGAAGGGATAATAATGCCCGTGAGAAGTAATTTGTCTTCTTTTTTTAGGGAGTCAACGACCCTTTGAAGTTAAGTAAGGGTGGCTGAGGGGAGGAAGGGGCAAGGGGGGACTGTCATGGTGCTTAAAGATTTTGTTAACTCCTGTTGTTCTGACTTGACTGAGTGACGAGTTGGCTTGACTGACTTACTGAGTGACTAATTAAATGACTGATTGTTTGGTGGACTAATTACTGTACTCTCACGTAACTGACTGGCTGGGTTATTTACTGACTGACTGATTACACGACTAATTGACTGATTCGGGACTTATTGCTAGACTCACTGACTGACTGGTTGATATTCTTTTACTTACTGACTGATCAAATGACTGACTGATGGTTGGACTTATTACTTGCACTTAACAGACTAACTTTGTGATGTACTTACTGATTGACTGATTAGAGGACTGTTTGATTGGTGGAGTTATTACTATTGCGAGACTGACTGACTGGTTGATTTTCTTTACTAACTGGCTGATTAAATAACTATATCTCTCACTGAACCGACTGATTGGGTGATTTACTTAAGTGACTGATTAGATTACTGATTGCTTGATTCGTTGGCTTATCACTGTTGCTAGACTGACTGACTGAGTTTCTTTACTTTCTGACTGGTTAAATGACTGACTGACTGGGTGATCTACTGACTGACTGATAAGATGACTGACTGACGGATTCCTGGACTTAATTATCATTGCAAGACTGAGTGACTGACTGGATGATTTAACTGACTGGCTGACTGGGTGACTGGTGGGGTGGTTCAACTGGCTGACTAATTAACTGAGCAACTGATAAAGTGACTGAAATGATTAATGAATAAATGAGTTCATTATTTTATGATTGATTGGCTAAGTGATAAATGAATGAACTAATGAAAAAAATGACTCCCTGACTTAAGAACTGACTAGACTGACTGACTCACACACACTCACTCACACACTCACTCACACACTTATTCACTCACGCATTTACTCACCCACGCACTCACTCATACCACGCACTTACTCACGCACGCACTCACTCACGCACGCACTCACTCACTCACTCATTAACTCACTCATTCACACACTCATCCACGCACTCACTCACACACTTATTCACTCACGCACTTATTCACTCACGCACTCACTCACCCACGCACTCAGTCACACACGCACTCACTCACCCACGCACTCACTCACCCACGTACTTACTCACCCACGCACTCACTCACCCACGCACATACTCATCCACGCACTTACTCACTCACTCACACACGCACTTACTCACCCACGCACTCACTCATACCACGCACTCACTCACGCACTCATTCACCCACGCACTCACTCACCCTAGCACTTACTCACTCACTCACGCACTCAGCATTCCCTCCCTCACTCACTCACTCACTCACTCACTTCACTCGCATTCACTCACTTACTCATTGACTCACTCACTCACTCACTCACTCACGCACTCACTCACTCACGCACTCATTCGCTCGTGTGTGTGTGTGTGTGTGTGTGTGTGTGTGTGTGTGTGTGTGTGTGTGTGTGTGTGTGTGTGTGTGTGTGTGTGTGTGTGTGTGTGTGTGTGTGTGTGTGTGTGTGTGTGTGCGTGCGTACTCTTTCTCGCATTTCTCATTCATTACTGCCGCATATCCCTCAAGGTTTTAGAGTTCCAGGAATACCCACCACCACCACCACCACCACCACCATCATCATCTTCCCCCCTTCACCCCTCCACATCTCCCCAGTATCAGTTCTTCTCCCCTCTCCCCTACCTCTAACTCTCAACATCCTTCCCTTCCCCCAATACATACATCTTCCCTTTCCAGTTTCACCACCCCTTAAAACCCCTCTTCCCCTTCGTAACCCCTTAACAGTCTTTAACTACTTTCTCTCTCACTCACTTCTCATCCTCTTCCTCACACCCTGCTTCCAACCCCTCATTTCTCATCTCAGTCTTTACTTCCCTTTACTCCTTCTTCTTTTCCTTTTCTCCTATGCTATTTCCTTTCTCTCTTCCCACCATGCATTATTTTCATTCCCCCTCCTCTCATTTTCCTTCTTCTTTCCCATGTCTACTTCTCCTCACTCTCCCCCCTCTCCCTCGTTCACCTTCATCCTCCTCTCATGATGTGTCAGACCGCAACGAAGCTAACTCCTCCTCCTCCTCCTCCTCCTCCTCCTCCTTAGCTAATCAATAGGTAGTAATATTAAATGCAACACTTGTACCTCACCTGAAAAATACCTGTGCTTAATTTTGAACCGCAGTGTAGCTCTCTCTCTCTCTCTCTCTCTCTCTCTCTCTCTCTCTCTCTCTCTCTCTCTCTCTCTCTCTCTCTCTCTCTCTCTCTCTCTCTCTCTCTCTCTCTCTCTCTCTCTCTCTCTCTCTCTCTCTCTCTCTCTCTCTCTCTCTCTCTCTCTCTCTCTCTCTCTCTCTCTCTCTCTCTCTCTCTCTCTCTCTCTCTCTCTCTCTCTCTCTCTCTCTCTCTCTCTCTCTCTCTCTCTCTCTCTCTCTCTCTCTCTCTCTCTCTCTCTCTCTCTCTCTCTCTCTCTCTCTCTCTCTCTCTCTCTCTCTCTCTCTCTCTCTCTCTCTCTCTCTCTCTCTCTCTCTCTCTCTCTCTCTCTCTCTCTCTCTCTCTCTCTCTCTCTCTCTCTCTCTCTCTCTCTCTCTCTCTCTCTCTCTCTCTCTCTCTCTCTCTCTCTCTCTCTCTCTCTCTCTCTCTCTCTCTCTCTCTCTCTCTCTCTCTCTCTCTCTCTCTCTCTCTCTCTCTCTCTCTCTCTCTCTCTCTCTCTCTCTCTCTCTCTCTCTCTCTCTCTCTCTCTCTGTCTCTCTCTCTCTCTCTCTCTCTCTCTCTCTCTCTCTCTCTCTCTCTCTCTCTCTCTCTCTCTCTCTCTCTCTCTCTCTCTCTCTCTCTCTCTCTCTCTCTTTTGGTCGTCCATCTTGTTATGTTATGTTTATCTCTCTCTCTCTCTCTCCCTCTCCCTCTTTCTCTTTCTCTCTTCCTCTCTCTTTCTTTCTCTCTCTCTCTCTCCATCATTGTTATTTATCTTTTCTCTTGGCTTCTTTTTGTTTTGTTTGTCTTTCTCGATTTGATTATAGTTGTTTTTTTAATTTAGTTTTTTTTTCTCCTCGCTTTTTTTTCACTTCTCTGTCATCGTACTTTTCCTTTCCTCTATTTTTTTTTCTTTACCTTCTCCTCCTCCTTCCTTTCCTCCTCCTCCTCCTTCCTTTCCTCCTCCTCCTCCTCTTCTTCTTCCAAGGTATCTATGAAAACTGGGATAATCATATCCCAGTGATGTTATATATCTAGACTTTCAGAAAGCCTTTGACAAAGTGCCACACGAAAGACTCCTCAAGAAACTTAAGTCGGCGGGATTAGGCGACAATCTGACAGCGTGGATCAAAGACTGGCTCACTGGAAGAAAACAATGAGTTGTACTCAACGGACAGGCCTCCGAGTGGCTCCCGGTCACAAGTGGAGTGCCATAGGGGTCAGTGCTGGGACTCATACTTTTCATCATATATATCAACGACCTAGAACTAGGATTAAAATCCAATCTTTCAAAATTTGCCGACGACACAAATGTGGGTGGGAAGGCCCTCACGACGCCAGACTGCAAAATTATCCAGAGAGACCTGGACCAGATCACTCGGTGGTCAGAAAAATGGCAGATGTCCTTCAACACTACCAAATGTAAAGTAATGCATACCGGATCCAGAAACAGCAACCACACATACCACATGGGTGGCGAACCACTACATGTTGTGCAACAGGAAAGAGACCTCGGGGTCACCATCAGCAGTGACTTGAAACAAACAAAACACCGCAAGTCCGCCTGTAAGAAAGCCAATACAATGCCTGGGTTCATATCGAGGAACTTCGAATACAAGACGCCGGGAGTTATGTTATCCTTGTATAATTCGCTGGTAAGGCCCCACCTGGAATACGCCGTGCAATTCTGGTCTCCTAATTACAGGAAAGACATTGAATTACTTGAGAGAGTACAGCGCCGCGCCACGAAGATGATACCATCACTGAGGACGAAACCCTATGAAGAACGACTCGAGCGACTCAACCTCTTCACGTTGGAAAAGAGACGACTGCGGGGAGACATGATACAAGTCTTTAAGTACCTGAATAAGCTCAGCAACGTTGATCACTCCAAACTCTTCACGCTACAAACTAACCTGAGAACAAGAAACAACGGAAAAACAATTCAAGCAAAGCGATGCAATACCGACATCGGCAGGAGTTATTTCTCGAATAGAGTTGTTCGCCACTGGAACAGCCTTCCTGCAGAAGTGGTTAGCGCAGAGACCATCAACTCCTTCAAGAAACGCATTGATCGCCACTTTGCTGCAACGGGAGTGAACTGAACGTTCCCAAGAGTAGATACACAAGTGCTATAATCCTTCCCTGCAAGCCACTCCTATGGCAAACGGATTGATTAAATCACTGAACGCAGGCAGCCTAGTAAAGAGCCAACAAGCTTTCTGCTGCCTGCTAGTCCATGTTTCCATGTTTCCTCGAGCTCCTAAACTCCTTACCGGCTTTTTCCTCCTCCATATCTCTCTACTTTTACTTTGTACATTTTTTATCCTTTATCATCTTTTCCTCTCTAACTATAATCTCTTACTCTGCCAGTACCACCCGCTCTCTCTCTCTCTCTCTCTCTCTCTCTCTCTCTCTCTCTCTCTCTCTCTCTCTCTCTCTCTCTCTCTCTCTCTCTCTCTCTCTCTCTCTCTCTCTCTCTCTCTCTCTCTCTCTCTCTCTCGCTCTCAATCTCCTCCCTTCCTTTATATTCCTCTACGCTATCCACTTCCATTTCCTGTACCTGTCTCTCCCTCTAGATCAGTCCTCCTCCTCCTCTTCCTCCTCCTCCTCCTCTTCCTCCTCCTCAAACGTCCCTCCCTCATAGCCTCAAAGTGGCCAGGTGAACGTGTACCTGTGATTAGACTCATTAATGGACCGCTTGATGCCACTGATGAGGCTGGTGCTTGCTTACAGATGTGTGTATATACGTGTGTGTGTGGAGGAAGGGGAGATAAGGGGGGGGGGGAGTGATGGTGTGTGTGAAAGGAGGGATGATGAAGGCGTGTTTTGGGGGGTGGGGGGGTCTTTGGTTGCTGTTGATGCCGTTTATTCGGTTGTTTTTGGTTGTATTGCTGTTGTGTGGAGTTATTGCTGTTGGTGATCAAGGTTTCGTTTGTTTCTGTAGTTGTTGGTGTCGGTGGTTGTGGTGGTGGTGGTGATGGTGGTGGTGGTGGCGGAGGTACTTATAATTTATTCTGGCTTCGAAGTGACGGGTTTGGTAG
This sequence comes from Eriocheir sinensis, assembly GCF_024679095.1. NCBI lineage: Eukaryota > Metazoa > Arthropoda > Malacostraca > Decapoda > Varunidae > Eriocheir > Eriocheir sinensis. The sequence continues at coordinate 7,284,577 of NC_066566.1, read as the reverse complement.
TGGAGGAACCTAATAGTATGGTTGATGGTGATGGTAGCAGTGATAATAAAAGTAAACCTGTCATAGATAGTGATGATAATGATAACAGTGTGCATAGTTGTAGTAGTTGATTAATACTCTTATGATGATGAATATTACTAATCCACTAATGTAATAACTCGCTAACACACACACACACACACACACACACACACACACACACGCACACGCACACGCACACACAAATACAAACATACGCAGATTAACAACAAAAACAACATAAAAAACTCCACCACCAGAACACAACACAATACATTTCAGTACAAAACAACAACGACAACAACAACAACAACAAACCACCAACACCATGCAACACCGTACAACACAAGACAAAACAACAAAAAACAACACACATTAGCAACACATTAACTTTTCTCTCCTCCCTCCATTTTTTTCCTCTCCCTTTTTTTTCCCTCCAGACCGTCAGCGCCACACCTCGCCGCTTTGGTCTCCTCTCCGTGTTGTCTCTCCTTCCTCCCTCCAGCTTCTCTCCATTATCTGAAGATGATACTAACAATAAAATAAAAATAGTTGGCATATTCCTGTATCTCATTCCCCTCTAACCAGCAGTAGTAATAGTAGAGGTAGTAGCAGTAGTGGTAGTAGTAGTAGTAGTAGTAGAAATATTAATAAAGTATACACTAATAATGTTTGTTTAACCTTTGATGGATGTATTTTTTTCTCATACATGTCTGATAAATTGCTGGCGTGGAAATGGACTTTAATTCAATTTATCAACACGCGCGGAGAGGGAGAAAAAGAGCCGCGAGGAGGAAAAAAAAAAAAAAGGTGGCAATGATGTTAAAAATTCACTAATTGAATCATCCTCATTAATTGCTTCTTGGGTGAATGTATGTGCGTATGTGCGTATGTGGTTGTGTATGTGTGTTTAGCGAAAGACTGGACATGAAAGACATACACACAGACGGGTGGAGAGATACATACATACACACATACAGACAGACAGACAGACAGAGGGAAGGAGAGAGACAAATTCAGGCCGTCAGTTAACGTGGACAGCAGGTGAGCTCAATAAAAGTGCCGTGGGAGATGATGAGGAGCCTTGACGCCGCCTCGCCTCACCTTCGCCAGGCAGAACAAATACATCCTCAGGGAAGTAGACGCGAGGAGCTGAGATGGATATTTCTTTTTATGATTCAGTTTCCTTCATATCATCGCACCTACCCACCTCACTCCCCCCGCCCCTCTCTTCCCTGCCTTTTTTCGTCCCCAAGTTACTTCATGAGCCCAATAATACCTCCCTCCATTCCCCCCACAGTCACTTTCTCTATTTCATTCACCTCACAGATTCTAGTCATCTCCTTCAGTCTACCGCCGCCAGTATTACTTGAGCCCCCCTTAAAAACCTGCCTTCAGTCCTCCACCCCCCTCATTTCCCCCCTTACATTAACCTCACCACTTAATCAATTCCGTCAGTCTACCGCATCCAGTACATGAGCCCCTCCTGTCAGTCTCTTCACCCGTTCCACTCGTCTCCGGTCCAGCCTCACTATAGTCACCGCACACTAACTCGGTCCAGAAACCCCGCCTCTTCCCTCACCCTCCCTCGATAGTAATACTTGATTCCTAATTCCAAGCTCCTTCCATGTAAGCAATCCGCCCCTTCCTTCATGGCTGCGGGGGCGAAGCTTCTGAACCAGCTTAAGCCTCTTCCATTCCGCTTGATCCGTTCCTGAGCTCCTTGACCCGGAACTCGGAACCGGATCACGATTACCCAACGGATCCGAGTGATCTTTTCTGATCTTGCCGGGGAGATGGATATAACAACAACAATAACAAAAAACAGCAACAACAACAGCAATAAAAAGAGAAAATCTTATTGAGAGAAAAGATAAGAAAACACGGTGGTAGTGAGACCGCCACGGGTCACAGGCATGTTCTTTGGGTCGCTTACTGAGCCTCAGAGGCCTCGCGCCTCCGCCACTCGGCGATCTCCTCGCGCATGTATATGTATGCGTGTTATGCACCTACATAGGTGCCCGGCGCATTATTGTCAAGATCCAGATGTGGCGTTAATACTGCAGGACGGCGTTTCTGTGGTCCTTGTTGTGAAGGGTTCGCCTGACCCGCACGATGCTGACGCCGTGGCTCCACTGCAAATCCTCCAGCAGGAGGCTATTTTGCCCTGCGAGGCGGGTGATGATTCTGTGAGCCACGCTGAGGCTGCGGTAAGCGTAGGAAGCTGTGGCGGGGATGGCAGAGACGGCCACTGGTGAAGGGGCATCGTCTTGAAGGGAAACCTCCCTGTCTGTGACACTTTGACCGTTCCGAGAGGCCTCCCCCAGCTCGGGGGCCTCCTCTCAGCGGCAGCGTCACCAGAGGCTTTCCCAACCTGGTGGACTGCCTCGTGAGCAGCAGTGCCATCCATATCAGTGGCTTCCCCAGCCTCGTGGACAGCCTCGACAGGGTCATTATCTTCGACTCCAGACACCTTCTCCGGGAGAACCTTCCATTCATTGTGTCATCATCATTGTCTATGTTTCCATTATCATCTTCCACCGAAAACACCTGTTCCAGGTAACCCTTTCATTTATAGTAGGTGGCTTCCTCGTCTAGGTCATTATCTTCCACCGAAAACACCTTTTCCAGGTAAACCCTCCATTCACTGTAGGTATCGTCATCATTGTCGGTGTCTCCATCATCTTCCACCGAAAACACCTTTTCCAGGTAAGCCTTCCATGCATTGAAGGTGTCGTCATCATTGTCGGTGTTGTTTTCATCAGCTTGTTTTTAAAGGAGTCGGTCGTGTTGCACTGGATCACTGAAGGTGGGAGCTTATTCCATTCTCGCACTACAATGTTGGTGAAGAAAAATTTGGTGCAGTCTGAATTTACTTGTTTACGCCTCCAAGGGGGTCGGGGGGTTCGCGCCTTTCCGTCCTGCCGCCAGGGACACAGGGGACAGGAGTGGCGGCGCGCCGCGCTGTCTGTGTTCCTCACCTTTTCCGCCTCTCCCCCGAGACGCGTCTATAAATATTTTTTCAAAGCTAATCATCAGCACCTTATAGGTATGCTTTTTTTGCCGAAGAAACTAAAGAAAATATTTAACATGATAAAATATTTTTTTCATAAGCTTAACGCTTATATTTTCCGCACCATCACTTATGGAAGGGAAACCTATCGTTTTCTCCTCTTTCCACTGATTCATGACAGCCAGTAAGATCCAAGGAAGACGATCCTCGCGTCTGTCGCTCCTCGCGGGCGGCGCTTCGTCGAGACACTCGGAGATCAGATCACAGAAGCTGGTTCCCGTCCCTGTGGCGCTGTCCATTTTGTTACTTCTGCTTTTTATCATATTTGGCTTATATTTAAGGCTCCCTGGTGGTGTCGGAGTGCAACAAACGGTAGGTAATGGTGGTTGGTTAATACTGTGACGTCGACACATACAAGAAACGGCGAAATATAGGTAAGAGTGATGCGTCGGTGAGCGAGGAGGAAGAAGAATTCCAAACACTCGCCGATGCAGTCCGCAGACCTTTGTGTAGGTCGCACAGAGCTTGCTCACACATAATACTGCACACAAACCTCCTTCTCTCGTCCTTACCCATTAGCTAGGCCGTTCGGGCTATTCAAAGATCCTTGTCAGTCCATCATGTTAGTTAAAAACAAAAAGGGATTCTGCTGTTCCATTTACCCGCATGAAAAACCTTGTTTTGGGTTAAACCCGAACCTGGGTTTGAGTCTTATGTCTAAATGGAAGTCTCAATATTAGTGTGCGGTGACTATAGTTACCTCACTCCTCCAGTCCCATGTATTCGTGTACACTCTCCGTTCATCACCCATTCCCTTCCTGTCTTCTGATATTCCCTGCAGCCACCATCCCAGCCAATGCTCTCCTCTCTTCCTCATCAGTTACCTCATCAGTTTGTTCTTTCGTTCCCTTCCCGTCAGTACTCCAATCAGCCCTTCATATCTTCCGCACCAGCCACCCTCCCAGACACCAAACTCCTCCAATACTCTTCTGTTCACTCCTCCCAACCAGCTTTTGCCTCTTCTTTCAGCCACCACTTCTCTTCGCCACGCTAGCCAGTCATCCTCCTCCCAGCTTCAGCTTCCTCCCATTCATCTCTCAGTCAGCCTTTTCATTCATCTTTCTCCCTATTTCACTTCGTCGTCGCAGCCAGTCAATTAGCATCCTCTTTCCATCCTGCTCCATTCATTCCAGTCAGTTCAGTCAACTCTTGTTCCATTTATGTCCTTTCCTTTCAGCTATCCTCCAGTCATCTATTCCATCCTTTCTCCTTTCCATTCCCCGCACACTGAGAGGTCAGCGTTCGGGCGCGGCGTCCATAAGGACGCAGGTTTGCGTCCCGCCCGCCGCGACAAAAAAGCAGGCAATTTTTCAGTCATCGCCGAGTGGACGAAGACTACCCACATGCTGTCCTGAGGATGACCTATCAACCCGGACTCTAGATCCTCTCTAAAAGAGGATTAAAGATGAGCTCCGGGGGACAGCATGAGTTAAGTAAGATGGTGCCATTATAAACACTTGCCTGCGCCATAACGGGCTGGGGCCGACCGCCAGGTCCCACCAAAAAGCCTACCGGCACCATTGGCGAAACGTTAAAAAACATATATATTCCTTCACTTTCCATCACCCAGCCATTCAGCCATCTCGTTCCTCCTCCTTCCTCTTTCCTCCCCTCGTCGCTTCAGCCTTCTCGTTTCTTTCCCTTCGCCACCCCCTCCAATCAGCCTCACGCTTCGTCTCTTTCCTTCCCTTCCGACTTTCCTCTAGGAACTCCTCGTTCCTTCTTCCTCTTTCCTTCCCCTTGTCGCCCCGTTCAGCCAGCCTTCTTCCTTTTCCTTCATTCCCCTTCGCCGGCAAATCACAGGGACCGTTTGTTTACTGACACCCGTGCGGGCGCCGCCATGACGGGCAGGTAACACGGGAAACACGGAAAACACGACGTCAATATCGCCCGAAGCGTCACATTTCACACTCGGCTGAGACGCGAGGCGGCGGTGCGGGTGGAAGCTGCCTCCTGCCGGGCCGTCTGGAGGAAAAGGAGGAGGAGAAGGAGGAAGAGGAGGAGGAGAAAGATGAAGACAAAGAGGAGAAAGACGATAAAGAGGTGGAGGTGAAGAAAAATGCCTAAGAGGAAACGAAAGCTTTACAGAAGAAGAAAAAAGAAGAGGAAAAGGAAAGAAAAAAAAGGAGGAGGTGGAGGTGAAGGAAAATGCCTTAGAGGAAACGAAAGCTTTACAAAAGAAGAAAAATGAATAGGAAAAGGGAAAGAAAAAGGAGGAGGAGGAGGATGGCGCCTCGGCGAAACGAAGGCTTTATGGGAGGAAGAGGAGGAGGAAAACTAAGACGAGTAGGAGAAGGAGAAGGAAAAGGAGGAGTAGGAGGAGGAAGAGGAGGAAAAGAAGGAAGAGGAAAACTGAAAGGACGAGTTGGAGGAGGAGGAGAAAATTTAACATGCTATTGCGAGATGGATGTTTTAGAGAAGGAAGAAAAGAAGAAACAGCAGAAGGAAAAGGAGACGGGTCACGGCGTTCATCCAGGAGACAGGAGACGTGGCGTGACGGATCCTGGAGCTTCATGAGGCCCCGAAACCCACGTCGCCGAAGCCTCGAAACCTGAAGACACGTTAGCGTTCCTGCAGAGTCGGCCGTGAGCTCTCCTTCCGAGCCGCCCTTATTTCCACTCCCGCTTGTCTATCCTCCCTCGTACTTCTGCCGCTCTCTCTCTCCTTCTCGTCTCTCCTTAACCTTAATCCTTCCCATCGGTACTCTTATAAGCTTCCGTTCCTCACATCAACAACTATTTTTAAAGGCCACGAAGGAGATTAGTTTGGTTTTCATGAGTGCTTTTTCACAATCATGGTGCAGAAGCTCAAAGCACTACACTGGAAATACCCACAACAACTTCTAAAAAAGCCTTAACGAATGTGTGTGTGTGTGTGTGTGTGTGTGTGTGTGTGTGTGTGTGTAACCCCCGAAATGTTTAAGAATATGGGCCTCCTCCTCCTCATCATCATTATCATCATCATCATCATCATCACCCACAACGTCATTTATTATAGGTAGTAACGATGTCCCCCTCTTCCATTACTTGTTCCTTGGTTTCTTGCTGGCCCGACTCATGATCCATCGGTCGGTAGTTCGAGGCAATTCAAACCATAGCGACAGGTGTTAAGGCGGCAGCTCTTTCCTCTTCTCCTTTGTAGTGTTGTTGACCGTAGCCGTTGTTGAGTCCATCGGAAAGCTATTCTTTACCCCCTTCGTCCATTCCTTCCCTCGTCAGTCATTCCACCTCTAAGGGACTTCGGTCGGTAATCTCAGACGTTTCCTGCTATCACATCAGTTATTTCTATAGCCCCAGAAAGAGGATAAACGCGTTCTCATGAGTTTTTTTACGTTCCAGGTTCAGCGGCTTTGTCAGACTACCACCAGGCTCATAAAACTACCGATGAAAATGCCCACAACTCCTACGAAAGCCTTGTTAAATGTGTGTGCTTAGGCGCCGAAATGTTTAAGAATATGACCTTTTGACCACCTCTACACCCGTCTGTCTGGTGCTTGCCTGTCGTGGTTATCGGGTCAAGGTCACCGCTGCCAAACCTCCGCCTCGCTCTGAGTTATGGCGGCGCTGCGTTGGCTTTTTTATGGTTTTCCGCTTTACATCCCTTAATTTACGGCGTTCCTCCTTGACAGTCGTGACCGGCCGTGTTGCGGCGTGACGCAGATCAGGCACGACCTTCACGACCCCTCCGCCCACTTGGCCTCTGATTCACCTGCCAGGGAGTGAGGGAGTGAGGGACAGACAAACAGATAAACATACAGACAGACAGACACCTAGACAATGAAAGGGAAAGAAAAAGAAAGAAAGAAAAAGAGAAAGTGAGTGCAGACAAACAGACAGAAAGCGTGAAAGGGAAAGGGAAAGAAAAATAAGAGGAAGAGATAAAGTAAATACAAGGGAAAGGGAAAGAAAAAGGGAACACAGAGAGAGAGAGAGAGAGAGAGAGAGAGAGAGAGAGAGAGAGAGAGAGAGAGAGAGAGAGAGAGAGAGAGAGAGAGAGAGAGAGAGAGAGAGAGAGAGAGAGAGAGAGAGAGAGAGAGAGAGGTGGGGGATAGGGGGTGCATCGATTCAGTGATTATAAAGCATTATCTAATTACATGTCTGAGTCGCGAGCACCGTGAGGACAGAAAAAGGGGAAGGGGGAGGCAGTCACAGCGAGCAGCTAAGCGGTGGAAATCTAAAACAGTCGTCCAGACGTTTTTGAGCCTGGGAGTGTGACGCGGCGTGTGACGTTGCTTCTTGTGTGGTTTGGTCACGTTAGGTTAGGTTGAGATAGGTTTTTTTTTTTTACATCAGTGGAAATAGGTAAAGAGCATAACAACAAAAACTGCCAAACGCTACTCCAGTAAAATAGTAAGGAGTTAGAGGCCAGAAGAGAGGTCAATTTCGGTTGGAGAGGTGGCTTCATACTGCCCTCAAGATCTAAATCCTTCCCGTGACGTACCACAGGGTATAAAAAAAAGTTGAGAGAGCAGACAACCCCATCAGTCACACCACGACACTTATGCTGGATCACACATCTGCGATTTCGCTGTACGACGGTTGGCGATTTTGAAAATGCACGAAATCGTGGGAGCATCGCTATTGTCTCTGCGAGTTTGCCTCTGTTTCAACTCACAGCAACATGGCGAGGGAGGGTCGCTCGCTCATACGCACACAGGGCGACAGGCGAGGGGACGTCGAGGTGAATCATGCGTGAATGCGCGCGACTGTACGCAGAGGAGCCCAATTTTGAAAATAAAACCCGTTGCGACGGTTTGCGATGAACGCAGGGCCTGGCGACTATGCGCGACCGCCCCTCGTCTAGCCGCTCGACGACGCTCGACGTCGCACGCATGGTCGAGAAAACGTCGAGGGCGCGTCGCTGTTTTTGACCCATAATAGGCGGGCAACACTATCGCGCTCTCTCTACCATCCATCCCTCATACACCACACATTATATACGTGTATATATATATATATATATATATATATATATATATATATATATATATATATATATATATATATATATATATATATATATATATATATATATATATATATATATATATATATATATATATATATATATATATATATATATATATATATATATATATACACACACTAACCAGAAATTAATCTTGGCACCCTGCATATCCCGACGCTCTAACGCTAAGGTTATTATTTCGGCTGATCAACCTTATAGGTTTTCAATATGGTAAAATAATCCCCATCTGGCAACGCCAGTTGCTTGTGTCTACTCAAATTTGATAGTCGGTTAGTAACGAACACCCAGTGCTTCAAGTAAGTAGTAGCCCGTGCTACCCTCCCTTGCTGTCGCTGATATTGCTTTATTGTTTCTTGCTTCTAATTTATCAGTTCTTAACCTGGGGGTCGTGATCTCCTGGGAACAAAATAAGTTGTTTTGAGGAATATTATTTTGCAGGCGGGCAGGGTAGCGGCGTGTGGCAGGACAGTGTGAGTGCGGGCGAGCGAGCGAGTGGTCGTTCCCCAACGGTTTTTCACACCCTCCCGCTCCCTCGCTGCCATCTCACTTTCCGAAGCAGCGTCGCTGCCATACGCACGATGTACAAAGTCGCTCGCATATACGCTCGCATACACCGCGACCCCTTGCGTTTGACGAGGGTATACGAGCGCATACTGCGATGGTCTCTCGCTTAACCGTGCGAATAATCGTGCGATTTGGCCAATATCGCAGACTTCTGCGAACTTTTTGAACATTTCAAAATGTTCGCGCGACGGGCCGGCACCCGCAAGTCGTGCGAACTTTACCGCGCGACTATTGCGACTAATCGCGGGGACGTCGCTACGATATCGAGCGTATATGCCGATTTCGGAAATTTTCAAAATCGCCAACCGTCGTAGTGCGAAATCGCGGATGTGTGATCCCAGCATTAGAGAGAGAGAGAGAGAGAGAGAGAGAGAGAGAGAGAGAGATATTCTCCCTGTCCTCCTCGTGACGTCATCCGGCGGAGCGCGTAGGTTGACCTTCCTGCTTTTAGATCTTGCTTTTAAAGACAGTCTGTCCTTTTTGAGATCTGGTTGTCCTATTTTATTTAAACAAAAGAAGGACAGGCTGAAACTGTCTTGTCTCGGGGCCATGCTGTCCTGTGTATGTGACCTGCAGCAGGAGATCGCCACTGTTCTCCATCAGAAGATTCTTCCCCACGCTCATCTCCTTGACCCGCAATGACTCGCTTGCCTGTGCCTACTCACGGACATCACTGCGCACCTCAAGGCCATCAATGTGAAGCTGCAAGGCAAAGACATTCTCCGGTCAAACATGCTCGCACATATCAATGCCTTCGAGGTTGAGGTTTAGATCTAGGCCCACTGTTTATGTAATTAGTTACCTGCCCAGTAATTCATAAAGCTAGAAATGTCGGCAGATGTGCTATATTAATTTATTCATAAGTTCATTAAGTTAGTGGAATTGTCACTCATTCATCTGCGAGTTGTGATTTTCATAGTTAGCTGCCTATCCACGCACGCGGGCAGCTATAGATGATTAAAGGCAGCTTTGGTATTAATTTATTCAAGTGTTCATTAAGCTAGCGGGATTATCACTCAGTCAGTAATTTGTAAGTAAGCCAATTATCGTTACATGCCGACTCAGGCAGGTAGTTAGGCAGGTTGGCAGAATGGTTGCGGGTGGTAAGGAAATGATAAACGAGGGAAAAAGGGAGGATAAGGAGCTCAGTAGAAAGAAGAGGCTGGTGGAGGGAGAGGAGGGAGAATAACTTGCGTGAGAAGAATGGCTGAGAGACTACGAAAAAGGGAGGGAAAAGGGAAGGGCAAAAGGTGAATTAATAGGAAAGGAAAGAAGGGTAAGGAGTGAGATAGTCAGTCAGTAATCTGTAAGTCTGTAATCTATATCGTCAGCCACCTAAGCATTAACTCAGGTAGCCACGTACTGTATATAGCCACAAGCGGTATTCATTTAGTAAGGTACGGTCTAAGTGTGTGGGATTGTCAGTTAGTATTTTTTTTAGCAGTTCGGAACATACAATCAGATGCTAACTCATAGATGCAGGTCGCGTAAAAGGGCTTATTCTCTTTGTTTCCAGTACTCCTAAAGTCAATCAGACATACATATACATAGCGTTCATTTACCTTCGATCAGGCGTTTATCAAGTTAGTCGAAAAAGTTTTGAGAGTTCCTGATGCTGACCTGTTCATACTGACCACGTGAAAGGGTTTATTGATTTTTCAGTACTCCATACGTCAGTTATATATATATATATATATATATATATATATATATATATATATATATATATATATATATATATATATATATATATATATATATATATATATACACAGCTTTCATAGCCAGATGTTCATCAAGTTAGAAGAAAAAAAAGTCATTTCCCGATGCCACCTCATCAATCTGGGTAGGCGGTGGCTGAGTGGTAGCGTGCTGGGCCCACATTCATCACGTGATGGACGACGCGGGTTCGAATCCCCACGCTACCACCTCGGATTTTTCAGTCACCGCCGAGTGGCTTAAGATCACCCACATGCTGTCCCTGAAGACCACCCATCAACCTGAATAGAGAGAAAACCGTTCAAAATAAGAGAGAGTTCAGGGGGGGGCATGAACCAAGAGAAAGATGGCGCCACTATAAAACATGCCTGCGCGCCATGATCGAAACAGGGGTCGAAATCCATCCAGGCCCTCACCAGCACTATAGCACTATAGGTAGAAAAAAAAAAAAAAAAAAATGAAAAGGGTAGGGTCAGTATTTTTCGACGCTACTTCCCAAGGCCGAAAAAGAGATAAATCGGGTTAAGTTCACGATACAGAAGGATGGTCAAACTACTAGAAGTCCAATAGCCTAGAAAAAAAAATACCACGACTACAGTATTGTTGTCTCTGTCGCGTGTGCTTTTGTAAATGTATGTTTAGTAGCATTTCTATCGACAGCGTTGGATATATATATATATATATATTTTTTAATCAGGTGTTCATCAAGGTAGCAGAAAAAGTATAGTCAGTTCCCGATACTAACTCATTAATGCAGGACGCGTGAAACGGCTCATTATTTATTTAAGTACTCCTCATTCAGATATTCATACACCGTGTCCATTTAGCTTTGGTCAGGTGTTCATCAAGGTAGCAGAAAAAGTATAGACAGTTCCCGATACTAACTCATTAATGCAAGACGCGTGAAACGGCTCATTATTATTTTTTTTCATTACTCCTCATTCAGATATTCATACACCGTGTCCATTTAGCTTTGGTCAGGTGTTCATCAAGGTAGCAGAAAAAGTATAGTCAGTTCCCGATACTAACTCATTAATGCAGGACGCTTGAAACGGCTCATTATTATTTTATTTCAGTAGTCCTCATTCAGATATTCATACACCTGTTCAAGCTTTGGTCAGGTGTTCAAAGTAGGAGAAAAAGTAGTCAGTTCCCTATACTATTATAACTCATTAATGCAGTACGCGTGAAACGGCTCATTATTTTATTTCATTCAGATATTCATACACCGTGTTCATCTAACTTTCGTCAGGCGTTTATCAAAGTGGGAGAAAAAGTTTAGTCATTTCCCGATACTAACTCATTAATGCAGGACGCGTGAAAGGGTTCGTTATTTCTTTCAGTGCTCCCCTGCAGTCAAACATACATACACCGCGTTTATTTAGCTTTGGTCAGGTGTTCATCACGTTAATAGAAAAGTATAATCAGTTCCCTCCCTTCGCGTAGAGGTCAGCTTTATTAAGAGCCTTACCTCGCCCAGCTTAGGAAGGCTCCCGCACCTTGCAACACAAAACCAGGAGGATGAGCCGTCGCCCTCAGCCCCGTGATGAGCGCACTAATACCGGGAAGGGAAGAGGAGCCGGAGCAATGAAGGGAAAGATGTGTAGTTTAGCAAAGGAAAGGAGGGTGGCATTGAGAAAGGAAGGGACAAGCAAGGGAGGAAAAGGAGCCCAATAGAGAGAATGCGGGTGGCAAGGGAATGAGAAAAGGGCAAGAAGGGAGGATAAGCAACACAGTAGAAAGAAGAGGCTGGTAGAGAGAGAGAAAAAGGGAGGATAACTTGCGTGAGAAGAGTGCACGTGAGAGGCAACGAAGGCAGGAGGAGGAGGAAAGGAGAGAAGGTGGATAAAGAGGAAAGAAAAGAATGGGAAACGATGAGGAAAGTATGAATGGGTAAACCACGTAAAAAATGGAAAAGAAAGTTGTAGAGGAGAATAAGTCGAAAGGGAGTTGATTCTCAGAGATTGAATGGACAGAAAGTATTAGGAGAAAGGAGGATTATCAGTGAAAGAGGGAAATGGAGAGGGGAGTATGGTGAAGCGAAGAGAAGGAAGGAAAGGCTGGAGCTGTGAAAGGAGTGTAGGTAAGGGAAGGGAGGGGAAGGGAAGGATAGGGAGAAGGGTAAAGATAGATGGATGTTCTGTGGGAGAGAAAACGAAGGAAAGGAGAGGAAACGCTGGAGCTGTGAAAGGAATGTAGGTGAGGGAAGGGAGGGGAAGGGAATGATAGGGAGAAGGGAAAAGATAGATGGATGTTCTGTAGGAGAGAAAACAAAGAAAAAAGGCGATATTGTAAGTGTAGAGAAAGTGAAAGAGAGGAAGAGTGCTGCGGACAGTTAAAATGGGGAAAGAAAAATGGGTATGAGGGAGGAAAAGGGAGACGAAGAGGCGACATCGTAAGCGAAGACAAAGGGAAAGAGAAAAGGAGTACTGTGGAAAATGAAAATGAGGAAAGGAAAATGGGAATGACAAGGGAAAAGGAAAAAAAAGGAGTGCTGTGGAAAATGAAAATGAGGAAAGGAAAATGACCATGACAAAAGAAAAGGTAAAAAGAGGAGTACTGTGGAAAATGAAAATGAGTAAAGGAAAATGACCATGACAAAGGAAAAGGGAAAAAAGGAGGAGTATTGTGGAAAAGGAAAATGAGGAAAAGAAAAATGGGTATAACGAAATAAAACGAAAACAACTAAAGGAAGAGAAACGTGGACGACGAAAACAAAGCGAAATAACAGAGAGAGAGAGAGAGAGAGAGAGAGAGAGAGAGAGAGAGAGAGAGAGAGAGAGAGAGAGAGAGAGAGAGAGAGAGAGAGAACAGAGGAGAGAAAGACAACAAAGAGTAAGGCCATTAGGACATTTCCACCCGACGGTTCAAATTCACTTGCTCACTGAACTGGCGAAATACCGGCGGCTCATGATGTGAAAAGCCATCTCGGGCGAGGGAAAACAACCGTCGGCCTTTGAGAGCGTGGGTGAAAATAACAACCACTGAGCCTGCGGGTGAAAGTAACAGTTAGCGAGGAAGAGGCGTGCTCAGCCTGGCTCTTAGTAGTATTGGCAGCCGCTCTTTCCCCTCCTCTCCTTTCTCCCTCCCTCCCTCTCTCTGGTTCCTCCCCTTCTACACCAAGTTATCATTGCTCCGCTTCCCTCGCCCCCCTACACCCGAAGATAATGTGATTGTGGTGGTGGTGTTCCTGGTGGTGGTGATGGTGGTGATGGTGGTGGTGGTGATGATGGTGTTTTTTGTGGAGATGGTGGTGGTGGTGGTGGTGATGTTTTTACGGTTAGTGATGGTGGTCATGGTGGTAGTGGTGGTGGTTGTCTAATGATGTTGCTGCTAATGTGTTTCTGTTTGTGTTGTTGTTGGTGGTGGTGGTAATGATGATGATGATGATGTCATTGATGTTCACCTGTTTGTTCCGTGGGTGTCTTTCTAAACCGTTTGAGGTCCGGCGCTGAGAGTGAGGAATCGAGGAAGTTTTTATCCGCCCCTGAAGTCCATTTTTTGTGCTTTCGTTTGTTTAGTTAAGACAAGAGAGAGAGAACGAAAACGAGAACGAGAACGAGAGAGAGAACGAGAACGAGAACGAGAACGAGAGAGAGAACGAGAACGAGAACGAGAGAGAGAACGAGGGAGAACGAGAGAGAGAACGAGAACGAGAACGAGAGAGAGAACGAGAACGAGCACTGGAGATCGATCCTTGAACACACTTTTTATTCTCTCAGAGCTCTTGGATGATGGTAAATGATGGTGAATGGTAATGATAGTGTTGATGGTGGTGATGATGATAATGATTGTGAGATGGATAATGCTGATGATGGTGAAGCCCGTCGTGGCGGTGGTGGTGGTGATGGTGGTTGAGATGAAAATGATGATGATGGGGGTGATGAAGGCCGTGGTAGTGATGGTGATGAAGATAATGATGGTGATGATGAAGGTCGTTGTGGTAGTGGTGGCGGTGGTAGTGGTGATGGTGGTTGAGGTGAAAATGATGATGATGGGGGTGATGAAGGCCGTGGTAGTGATGGTGATGAAGATAATGATGGTGATAATGAAGGTCGTTGTGGTAGTTGTGGCGGTGGTTGAGGTAAAGATGATGATAATGGTGATAATTGAAGACCGGAGTGGTGATGGTGCTCTTAATGATTGGGATGTTGATGGTGATGAAGGCTGTGGTGGTGGTGGAGATTGAGGCAAAGATGATGATTATGATGATGATAGTGATGATTGAAAGGCCATGGTGTTGGCATTGGTGGTGATTGAGATAAAAAAATGATGATGGTAATGATGAAAACCGTGGCTGTGGTGGTGATGGTGACTGAGGTAAAGAATATGATGATGGTAGTGGTGGTGGTGGTGGAGGTGGTGATGGTAGTGGTGACTGATGTAAAGATGATGCTGTGAGGGCGGTGATGGTAGGAAAAACACACCTCTAGAAAACTACTGTATGAGGGTAAGGGGAAAGAGCTTGTGTTAGGCGAGGAATCTTGGCATCACATCGGCATTCTGAGACACCTTCATTTCTCACGTCAATTATTTCCAAAGACCGAAAAGAAGATCAGCTGGGTTCTCGTGGGTGGTTTTTTTTAGGTTCGTGGTAGAAGAATGGCCGAACTACCACCAGGGTCATAAAACTACCCCTGGAAATGCCCACCACTCCTAAGAAAGCCTTGTCAAATATGTGGGTGCCTGGGCGTTGTAATGTTTAAGAGTGTGACACTATGACCATATTACACACACACACACACACACACACACACACACACACACACACACACACACACATTTGACAAGGCTTTCGTAAGAGTTGTGTGCCTTTCCAGGGGTAGTTTTATGACCCAGGTGGTAGTTTGACCATTCCTCTATGCCACACACACACACACACACGCACACACACTTTGACAAGGCTGTCGTAAGAGTTGTGTGCTTTCCAGGGGTAGTTTTATGACCCAGGTGGTAGTTTGACCATTCCTCTATGCCATGAACGTAAATAGAAACACTCATTAGACCTCCATTACTCTCCTTTGTGGCTTTTATAAATTAGTTGAGAGGAGAGGCGGAAGAGTTTGAGAATATCGACCTCGGCATCACTGTCCATATTCTTCAACACTTCGGCGCCAAGCATATGTATTTGACAAGGTTTTCGTAGGAGTAGTGTACCTTTCCAGGGGTAGTTTTATGACCCTGGTAGTAGATTAACCATTCCTCTGTGCCTTAAAAAAATACAATCATTAGACCTCAGTTAATCTCCTTCGTGGCTATTAAAAATTAGTTGATATGGGAAGCGAAACCATCCTTCCCTCTTGCCACAGTTCGTCCGCTCCGCCCATCACCCTCTGAGCAGTATCTTCCCCTTTCCTCCTCCTTACCATCACTGTCCCCCATCCTCGCACACATATGCTCCGTTCTTGTATACATAATCAATTCCTGTAAACATGACGGCGCTGCTTCGTTACAAATGATCGGGTATTCACGCGTGCACGGAATCAAAGGCAGAGGACCCGGCAGCCTGGAATGAATGATATACACTAACGCAAATTAAAAGAGAACACAGCGAATTTTGATGCAATAGCACGATTTTCCTCTTTTTTTTCATTATTCGCTGCAGGAATGGGAAGCGAGAACAAATCAAATACCGACGGATGCGATTGAAAATTATTGGTTAGTGCAAGAATGGCCGCTTTCAACTCGATATTGTTATTAATTGGAAAGGCCGTATCACCGCCCAACAGGTGTAATGGCAAATTAATGTAATTCACTCATTCATCGCTAATATGTCTAAATTATAATATAATATCGCTGGATTTACCGACAGGCCAAACACGCATGTATACCTCTCTCTCTCGCTCTCGTTCTCTCTCTCGTTCTCTCTCTCGTTCTCGTTCTTGTTCTCGTTCTCTCTCGTTCTCGTTCTCTCTCGTTTTCGTTCTCTCTCGTTCTCGTTCTCTCTCGCTCTCGTTCTCTCTCGTTCTCGTTCTCTCTCGTTCTCTCTCTCGTTCTCGTTCTCTCTCGTTCTCGTTCTCTCTCGTTTTCGTTCTCTCTCGTTCTCGTTCTCTCGTTTTCGTTCTCTCTCGTTCTCGTTCTCTCGTTCTCGTTCTCGTTCTCTCGTTCTCGTTCTTTCTCGTTTTCGTTCTCTCATTCTCATTCCCCCTCATCTTCATTCTCTCATTCTCTCTCTCCCTCATTCTCTCTCTCATTCTCTCGTTCTCGTTCTCATTCTTTCTCATTTCATTCTCTCATTTTCGTTCTCTCGTTCTCGTTCTCTCTCTCTCTCGTTCTCGTTCTCGTTCTCTCTCGTTCTCGTTCTCGTTCTCTCTCGTTCTCGTTCTCGTTCTCTCTCGTTCTCATTCTCTCTCTCGTTCTCTCTCGGTCTCAGTCTCTCTCGTTCTCTGTCTCGATTTCTTTTTCTTTCTCGTTCTCTCTCGTTCTCGTTCTCTCTCTCTCTCTCTCTCTCTCTCTCTCTCTCTCTCTCTCTCTCTCTCTCTCTCTCTCTCTCTCTCTCTCTCTCCCCCCTCCCCTCCCCTCCCCTCCCTCCTCTTTCCTCTACCCTCATCCCTTTCATTTCACAACTTTGGAAATGTATTGTGGTGCGTGTGTGTGTGTGTGTGTGTGTGTGTGTGTGTGTGTGTGTGTGTGTGTGTGTCATTCGCCATGGCCTGATCACACGCTGGACTCGCGATCGCCAGCCAGTACCATCCCCGAATAAGCTTGGAGGTCTGGTGCGGGATCTTTGGGGACGGCTGAACCCCACATCACACCCACACACACCCGGGAGGCTTAAACGCAACCCCCGATCGACACCCGGTACCCATTCGCTGCTGGGTGGACAGGTGACTCAGATTAAAGGAGACTGCCAATCCGTCTCCACTCCGCCCGCGAATCGAACCTGGGTCTTCTCGATTGTGAGGTGAGCGAGCTAACCACTGCGCTACGAAGATCCGTGTGTGTGTGTGTGTGTGTGTGTGTGTGTGTGTGTGTGTGTGTGTGTGTGTGTGTGTGTGTGTGTGTGTGTTGCAATAATGAGGTTACTTCTTTTATCCTTCCTTCTCGTCTTTTCTCTTAACTTTATCTCTCCATTCATTCATTCTTTCTTTTATCATTTCATCCACCTCCATCCCTTCCTTTCCCTTACTTCTCCTCTTTCCTCCTTCCCTTTTTCCCTTCCTTCCCTGTGCCTTCCATTATTAGTTCTTCCTTATATTTTTTCCCTTATTTTTTCATTAACCCGGTAGCTGCGGGGATCATGTTTCTTAAAGGCCCTTCCCTCTAAGCGAGAATAATGGGAAAAAATCCTCACTCACGCAAATCATTTCATAATATATATCAACGTATTTGTGATCAATTTATGCATCATCTATTTTTGGGGGTTTACATCATGGCAAAAATCTGGCCCGTCGCTGGTACACGGTAAAGCCACAAACTTGGCCCGTCGCTGCTACCAGGTTAAATCTTTCATTCCTATTTTACCTATTTCCATTCTTTTTTCTCCTCCTTCCTTCCTGCATTCGTTCGTTTATTTATTCAAAAACTCATTCGTGTCTTTTTCCATATAATCCCTGTTTGATTTTCATTCCCTTGCCTCTTTTCCTTTTTTTCTTAATTCTTCATTAACTTCCTTTTATCTTTTCTTTACTCGCTTCCATCCTCCCGTTTCCTTTGTTTGACTGATCATTGTTTTTAATCTTTCACCCATTCTTTGCTTTTCTTCCTTTCCTTCTTTGTTACCTCTTATTCTCCCTTTTACCTTCCCTGTCTTTTCTTTTCCATTGTTTCTCTCCTTCACATTTCTTTTCCATTCTTTTTTTCTTTACTTTTCTCATGGCTTCCCTTCCTCCTTGCCTTTTTTTTCCTGGATTCTGTTTCTTCTTTCCTTCTTTCCTTCCTTCCTTCTTTCCTTTGTTTCGCTCTTTCTTTTATTCATTCTTTCTTTTTTCTTTTTCTATTTGTTTATTGATTTATTTATTCAGTTATATATTTTTTTTCTTTTCTCCTTTCTCTCATTCTTTCTTTCTTTCATAGTTTCTTTCTCTCCTTCCTTTTTTCTTTCTCTTATTTCTCTTTCTTTTTTTCTTGCTTGCTTACTCTCTATTTCTTTCTTCTATTTCTTTCTTCTTTCTTTCTTTTTTCTTTGCCTTTCTGTCTTTCATCCTTTCCTACTTTGTTTCTATATTTGTCTTTTTTTTCTTTCCTGCTTCCTTTATTCCTTTCTTTCTTCTTTCCTTTATTTCCTTCTTTCTTTACCTCTTTCCTTCCTTTTTTTCTTTCTTCATCTTTCCTTCTTTCCTTATTCATTTCCGTCCCTCCTTCTTTGTGTTTCTTTCTCTTTATATCTTTCTTTTTTTCTTTCTTCTTTCATTCTCCACCTCTATCTGTCCGTCTGTCTTTCTCTTTCATTCTTTTTCTTTTTTTCTTTCATTCTTTCTTCATTCCTTCTTCCCAGGTGAGGTTATTGGGCAGGTGAGTCTAAGAGGTTTGTTGCTGCTACCACGTAAATTAAATGTCCAAGATACTAAAGTGGTAATCTCTCTCTCTCTCTCTCTCTCTCTCTCTCTCTCTCTCTCTCTCTCTCTCTCTCTCTCTCTCTCTCTCTCTCTCTCTCTCTCTCTCTCTCTCTCTCTCTCTCTCTCTCTCTCTCTCTCTCTCTCTCTCTCTCTCTCTCTCTCAACAATTATATTAATCTAACTTTTACCTTGACTCCGTATCTCACATCCTCACGCCTCCTCCTCCTCCTCCTTCTCCTCCTCCTCCTCCATTTTTCCTCCCCACAGCCTCTCCCTAACCTCCCAAAAGCCGTAATTGGATGACTAAGGTTTCCCAACTAGGTCCGCCTCCTCCTCCTCCTCCTCCTCCTCCTCTTCCTCCTCCTCCTCCTCCTCCTCATCTTCCTCCTAGCCCTCCTACTCTTTCCATTATCTTCCACGCCTTCCCCTCCAGCCATTTTTTATCCTTCCTTTCATTCTTTCTTTCCTACCCTCGTGCTGATTTTCATTTGTTTCTGTTTTTTTAGGTTTTTTTCCTTTACCTCTCCATCTCTATCTGTATCTGTCTATATCTGTCTATCTACCTTTCACTAAAATCTCTCTCTCCAGTTCCTTCCTCATACTTATTCACTCCTTTTTTCTTCTTTTCTCTTCGTTTAGCTTCGCCTCTTTCCATTTTCTCAATCTCATTTCTGAATTATCTCCTCTCCCTTTCCCTCCCTTCCTTCCCAGCTCGGTTCCTCCTTCGTCTTCTGTTCCCTCTTATTTCTTCCTTCTTACCTCTCTCTTTCCCTCCTTTTTCTCGTAGCTTGGTTCCTTTTTCCTCTCCTTATCCCATTCTTCTTCCCTCGGTCGGTTCCTCTTTCCTTCTCCTTTCCCTCCCATTTCTGGCTTCTTACTTCTCCCTTTCCCTTCCTTCCTTCCTTCCCTAGTCCCGCTCCTCTTTCCTCCTCCCTTCATTCCTATTTCTGACTTCCTACCTCTCCCTTTCTATTCCTTCCTTCCTATCACGGTCTCTCCTCCCCCTCCCTTCCCTCCCCTCTCTGCCTTATCTCCCAGCCCCCGTTTCCTTCCTCCCTAGATTTAAGTTCTTTTATATGAAGACTAAAAGAGAGCGGCGCGGCTCTTTCAGGAGTAACTTGCTTAGAATTATAAACAGCTAAATGGAGAGTCACTGTGCGCTTAACCGTCATGCTCTTTCTCTGCGTCTGTTTGTGTGTCTGTTTCTGTGTGTGTCTGTGTGTCTGTGTATGTCTGTTTGTTCGCCTCGAAGAAAAATAAAGGGGTTTAGGAGAATAAAAGAAAGAAAGGAAGAAAAATATGAGAGGGGTGAAAACATAAGAAAAGATAATAAGAAACACGCACACACACACACACACACACACACACACACACACACACACACACACACACACACACACTAAAGTAACTGATAGAAAGAAGAAATGAAAAAAGTAAAAGCCTTAATTAAGCTGTGGTTTAACGAGCGCTTAAATAATACTAAAGGGAAGTGGGAGGTTTAATTTTTTTTTATTTAATTTCTCTCGCCCACAATGCAATACTGAGGGACCCCACCACAGCTACCACAAAAACCACCACCACCACCACCACCATCACCAACAACAAGAATCAGGGTAGGCTGTGGCTGAGTGGTTAGTGTGCGGGCCCTGTATTCACCGCGTGATGGACGACGCGGGTTCGAATCCTCTGCCACCACCTGGGCTTTTTCAGTCACCGCCGAGTGGCTTAAGACTACCCACATGCTGTCCTGAAGACCATCCACCAACCCGGACTCTAGAAGAAACCGTCCAATTGAATCAAGAATGAGCTCTGGGGGGCAGCATGAGCCAAGGAAAGGTGGCGCCACTATAAAAAAAAACACTTGCCTGCGCCATGAAGGGCTGGGGCCGACTACCATCCAGACCCCTCAAGAAAGCCTACCGGCGCTATAGGCTGGCACGTAAAAAATAAAAAAAATAAAAAATAGATAAATAAATAAACACTAACGACACCAACAGCACTACCAACAGCAACAGCACTACCAACAGCAACAGCACTACCAACACCAACAGCACTACCAACACCAACAGCACTACCAACACCAACAGCACTACCAACACCAACAGCACTACCAACACCAACAGCACTACCAACACCAACAGCACTACCAACACCAACAGCACTACCAACAGCAACAGCAGCACTCCCAACTCTACCAAAAACAATAACAAAAACAATTCGACCCTATCCCCACCACCTCCACCAACCCCGCCACCACCATCTCCACCACCACCACCACCTCCACCAACCCCGCCGCCACCACCACCACCACCACCACCTCCACCAACCCCGCCGCCACCACCACCACCACCAGCAAGTCTACATTATTAAAATATTATCCGTAATCAAATTCGGAAGTATTAGCGAACTTATCCCCTTCCGGAAGCAAATGAAAAAAAATAGGAAACCGATATTAAAGAAAATGGAGCCATATCCAATCACTTCGTTTGCGTGTGTGCGCGTGCCCTATTTCTTTTTTTTCTTTTCCTTTCCCCTTCTGTATGAAAACTGTAACCTCTCCAGGGCTGCAGGAAATAAAAGAGAGACACCTAGATTTAAAATTAGATTGCACATTCCGAAGCGAGGCGGCAGAGCGGGCAGGAAGGAAGGAAGGAAGGAAGGGGAGGGGGTAGGGGCTGGGTGCATTGGCAGACTGTCAAGGCGGGGGTAGGGGCGGCAGGGAGATGTTGACTGGCAGGGTGGAGGGGGGCGGAAAAGGGGACTGGATGGGCGAACTGGCAGGCAGGGCGTAGGGACTGGGGGGAAGGGGCAGTCTGATCGGGTGGGGGTCGGGGACGGGCAGGCACGGGCCAGAGGTGGGCGGCGTGGCTCTATAGCCCAGCCCAGCCCCGCCGAGCCAGCCCTTTGCCAATACCATCTGCGCTAATAAGTCCCGCGCGAATTTAATTAAATATCTGCCAGGATTCCGCCTCTGCCTCCTCCATCATGTCGCCCCTTCGGTGGCCTTATCTCGCAGGGAAGGAGGCGGCCCACAAGAGGCCAAGACAGTCTTATTAAGAGGCGAAATCCCCCTCCCCCCTTCCTCCTCCATGGAGGTGACTCCCCTCTTGTGGTGCTGACGACGCCCTGGTGGCGGCACGCCCCTTTTTTTTAGACAAAAGAGGCTGCTCAAGAAAAATTCAACAAAGAAGCCAGCAAAGAATTTGCTCCGGTAAAAGAAAAAGAATGAGAGGCCAAAAGAGACGTCAATTTCGGAAGGAGAGGCACCCTGATGCTCTCCCCTTGAAAGAGTTCACGTCGCAGGCAGGAGAAAATACAGAGGGAGGAAGACTGTTGTAGAGCTGACCAGCAGGGATGAAAGAATGAAGATGCTGGTCACCTCTTACATTAAGGATTTTTAATAGAATAAGGATGAGCAAGAGTAGAAAGTCGTGTACAGTGGAGCCGCGGGAGGGGGGCAAGGATGCAGTTTACAAGTTCAGAAGAGCAGTCAACATGAAACTATCGATGGAAGACAGAAATGCAACACTGCGGCTGAATTTGAAATATAAGACTGTCAGTAAGAGGAGGGGAGTTGATGAGACGAAGAGCCTCTGATTCCACTCTGTCAAGCAAAGTTGTAGGTAGAGCCCCTCACACACATGAGATGCATACTCCATACGAGGGCAGACAAGGCCCCTGCATATGGAAAGAATCTGTGAGGGGGAAAAGGGCTGGTGGAGACGATGCAGAACGCCTAACCTCGAGGAAGCTGATTTTGCAAAAGGATATATGTGTTTTCCAGTTGAGATTTTAAACTAAGAATAGACCGAGAATGTTTACTATAGAAGAAGGTGACATCTGAGTGTTATCGAGGAATAAGGAAGAGATGTTTGGAAGATTATGTCGAGTGACAGGTGGAGAAATTTAGTTTTTGAGGCATTAATTAAAGGACACCAAGTTCCCATTCAGAAACAGAAAGGTCTGAGGTTATACGTTTTGTAGCGTTCAGCCTAGAGTCTTGTAATTCCTGTAGGGAGGGTCTCTTCGTCTCATCAATTCCCCTCCTCTTACTAATAGTCTGCTACTTCATATAGGCGCACCTTACATCGCCATAGCCGATCCAGGATTCAGTACGTTTCCTAACTTATAGGCGGTAATGTTATAATTGTATTTCGTAAAGAATCCTTATAACCAAAAACTAACTAAAATTATGAGTATTCTTTTTCTTGAACAGAACATTGAATAAACAACAAAACAATAATATGAAAAAAAACGCTCATATTTTATACAACTGTGGCCCGAGGCAGCAGCGCACGCCATTTTGCGGGTATCAGATACCTTAAATAAACATGTTTACTGCGCAAAGCAGGTGATGTCACTTATTGTGATTTCGTGAGCTTTCATAATTATCTATTTGTGTATATGTCATGGAGGCATAACTTACATTAGGTACTACTTTCAATTTTACTAGTGACACGAATTTGTGACTTTATCAAAATAGAATTTCACTCAATTAAGTGAATCAAACACCAAAGAAATATTACCAGTGTGTGTATGAATGAATACACAGATAAAAACGTACTTTGATTTAACTTCAGGATGTCTCGTGGATCACTTATAAATAAAAACAAAGAGTCCGGATAGGCTACTCTTTAGCCCACTACCGTCGCTCGAGGCACAAAAATAGTCCCTCCGCCAAGTTTGTACCAAACATTTGGTGATGTTAGGTGCGCCTATTCCGCCGCCATGTTGCCTCTCTTACTATCTTCTATCGATATTTTCACGCTGACTGCTCTTCTGAACTTGCTAACTGCATGCCTCCTCCCCTCCCGCGGCCTTTACTGTCCATATTCCTTACGCACGAGTCAGCCAGCATCTTCACTCTTTCATCCCTCACGCTGGTAAACTCTGGAACAATCTTCCTTCATCTTTATTTCCTCCTGCCTACGACATCAACTCTTTCAAGAGGAGAGTATCAGGACACCTCTCCTCCCGAAATTGGCCTATCTTTCAGCCACTCCTCTGACCGCTTTTTTTTATAGGAGCAGTGAGTAGCTGGCTTTTTTTCATTATTGTTTCCGTTTTTTTTTTTTTTTTTTTTTTTGCTGCAAAAAAAAAAGACAGTTGAGTGTTATCGAAGAATAGGGGATAGGTGTTTGGAAGATTGTGTCGAGTGGATGGTGGAGAAATTGAGTTTTTGAGGCGTTGAAGGACACCAGGTTCTTCTTGTCCTAATCGGAAATGATAGTAATGTCTGAGGTTAGGCGTTCTGCTGCCTCCAGCCTGGAATCGTATAGTTCCTGTTGGATGGGTCTTCTATCAAAAGAAGTTGAGTAATGCAGAGTAGAGTCGTAGGCGTAAGAATGCATAGAACAGTTCATTTTGTAAAGAAGATCATCAATGAACAACAGAAAGAGAGTAGGAGATAGGACAGAGCCCTGCGGGACACCACTGTTGATAGGTTTAGGGGAAGAACAGTTACCGTTTACCACAGCAGAGATAGATAGGTCAGAAAGGAAACTAGATATAAAGGTGCAGAGAGAAAGACAGAAACCGTAGGAGACAAATGAATAACAATTAAGTCGCTTACATTCTTATGCCTCGGTCACACATTCACGTATTAAGCCACGTACGCCCACGCACGAACAGAAATTGGTAGTCGTCAACCGCTTACGTAAGCACTACGTAAATGTCCCGTAATGCGTATTTACGTACGTGGCCAAACGGGGCGGAGACGGGGGGTCGCTACGCACCACCCGAGCGTGCGTGGGGAGCCACGCATCTTTTGACATGTTCAAAAGATACGTGGCTGCTCACGTCAACCGCCATTTTACGTGGCCCCACGCGTACAACGTGGCTCATACGGCGTGCTTGCGGGGCGCTTACACGTGGTCCCACGCTGCTCCCCTGTTCCCGCAACGCAATGCGTGGGTCCTCACGCGGTGCAGGGACATCCGTGGCACCAGCGCCGCTCCTCAGGTACCCACGACGACGTTGCAACGTTGTGCATGGTGTGTATACGCTGTGCGGCCGGTTTGCGGCTTCAGTTCCTCTCTCGGACTAGCAACAGCATATATCTCGCAGCCACCACCACCGCCTCTCACCCCCGCCAGCGCCCTCGTCAGTAGACCTTGTCGCCACTGCTTTCAACTATGCCTAAGGACACCACCAAGAGATCACGGAAGGGGGCTTCTTTAGCTTCAGGGTCACCCAAACCTCCAACAACCCGCGGGCAACCTGCTTCCAAGCCTCTGGTGTTTGTGGCACCTGCAGTTCCTCATCTCCGTAGACAGCAACAATGGCCCTGCAGGTCTTTTGTACAATGTAACTAATGGTGTTGCGGGCTACTCGGAATGAGTATTGCAGACTCTTGTATGAGTCACCCGTGGCGAGGAAACGTTGGGTGATAGCCACACGCAGGCCTGGCTCAAGGGATTCTCTTCAGAATGTGCGTTGCTTCTGAATGTGGGGTGTGACAAGTTCAGCCATTTCACTGAAGAGGTCCTTGTCAATCCGGGTAAAATTCCTGTACAGTTTGGACTTTCGGTTGCCAACTCCTCCACCAGGTTGTCATAGTGGCCTAGCTCCACTCTTCTTTGCAGGTACGGCCAAGCCCAAACCCTCCTCGGCCTCCTCTTTTTTCTGTTTTTTCACTTGCAAGGTGGACCTTCACAACTAACACCAGTGCCATGGCGTGCACATACTCCAGGATGGCCTCCATTAATTATGTGTTATGGCTGTTTGCTGGTGTTATAAGGGCAAGGATGTCTTCAATGTTCTCCATGTTGATTAAGCAGGAAGGGGAGTACTTCTTGCTGCAGGTAGATGTTGACGGGAACTGCAATCACAGGTGTGCAGCACGGCCCTTATGTACGTACCTCTCACGTTTACCCACCGACGTACGTGGGGATAACGTGAGGATGACGCAGGGTCGTAAACACGTACGTGAGTGTTACGTGCTCTGCCACGCTCTACTTGTGGGGGTGTGGCCTCTTGTCGTGGCAATTCGGGTAAGCGTCACGTCATGCTTGCGCAGTGCGTAGGCTTAATACGCATTACCTCGTACTTACGTTATGGCGTCCCTATGTTGACCGTGCAAGCTTTACGTACATTGGCGCCCCTGACACGTATCCAGTTGATCGCGGCAACAAACCCCGCGTATGGCCACGTATGGGCCAAAAATCACATACGTGAGCATACGTGGGCTTGATACGTGAATGTGTGACCGAGGCTTTATACATGTTTACATATAATGCTGTATAATCGTTAAATTGATGCCCCTCCCCCCTTCTCTCTCTCTCTCTCTCTCTCTCTCTCTCTCTCTCTCTCTCTCTCTCTCTCTCTCTCTCTCTCTCTCTCTCTCTCTCTCTCTCTCTCTCTCTCTCTCTCTCTCTCTGTGTGTGTGTGTGTGGAGGGGGGGGGAGAGGAGGGGAGGAAGGGGAAGCTTTAACCCATTCTAACCGCCTCCCTTCCTGAAACCGCCATCTCTTCCTCCTCCTCCTTTTCCTCCTCCTCCTCCTCCTCCTCCTCCTCCTCCTCCTTCTCCTCCTCCTCGTTTTCTTTATGGGGAGTAGCATCTAGTGTTCCCATTTTTTCTAATTTATATTCAGCGCAGGACCAGGGTTTCCTTCATGGGCTAAATAATAAGAAAGGAAAGTAAATAAGGAGGGAGGGAGGGAGCGGGAAGTGAAATAGAGGGAAAAACTGGAACTCTTAATATCGCCCAGTCCCAATAGACTTGCTTGCCAGGCCTCCGCGTCAGCCATTAGGGGGAAGCGGAGAGGAAGGGAAGGAAAAAAAAAGAAATATAGAGTTGCAAGAAATGGAAAAGAGAAAGGAGAAAGTAAAGTAGAAATAGAGAGAAAGAAAGAATAAGAAAGAAAGAAAGAAAAAGAAGGAATAAAAGAGTGAAAGAAAGAAAAAGAAAGAAAATAAAGAAACAGGGAAAAAGAGTAAGAGAGAGAGAGAGAGAGAGAGAGAGAGAGAGAGAGAGAGAGAGAGAGAGAGAGAGAGAGAGAGAGTAAAGACTGCGTAAAAAGAAGATAATAATTGAATCTAAAAAGGGAGAGAAAATCTGAAAAGGAAATTGATAAAAAGAGATACCGGAAAAAAAAAGTGAAAAGGAAATGAATAATAAGAAAAATAGGGAGCCGGTAAAGGACGAGGTGTGAAAGAAAGCAAAGAGTGATAGAAAATATTATGATACGTAGATTAACAATGGAAGAAAAGGAAAGTTCGAGGTTTTTTTTTTTTTTTTTTTCAGCGTGTTGGTTGTTTTATTCGTGTTCATATAATTATTTCCAACACTTATTTGTTCCTACGTGTTTGCTCTGTTCATACATTTGTTTGTTTACTCGCCTCGTTACCATTGGCTTTATGATAATAATAAATTGTTTATTCATTCGTTGGCAGCCATAAGTCAGAAAATACACAAAATACAATGAGGTTAATGTGATGAGTAATGGGGGAGGTGGGGAAGGTTGGTGTGTGTGTGTGTGTGTGTGTGTGTGTGTGTGTGTGTGTGTGTGTGTGTGTGTGTGTGTGTGTGTGTTTACTGTCCTGCGTTTCGAACAGTGTGATCTTATTGTCATCGCTAAACTTTTCTTATTGTACGATTTGCTTATTATATAATTCTTCTTATTTATTACCTTTAAGTTAACATCGTCGGTTATTTACCTTGAATTATTTTCGAATTAATTCTAATGCAATTAAATATTTATCAAGTCATTCACATGATATATATTATGTGAGTGTGTGTGTGTGTGTGTGTGTGTGTGTGTGTGTGTGTGTGTGTGTGTGTGTGTGTGTTTAGACAGATACTTATTTATCTATAATCATTTATTTACCAACATTTATTTATCCAATACGTTGTTCTTTATTTTTTTCATTCGTTAACATTTTATTTTTGTCCTGTACTCACTCGCTTCCTTCTGGAGTCAACGAACTGCTACTGAACGACTCCTTTCAACCACCAGGGGAAGGACCTCGAGGGGGAGCCGCCGAGTGTCGCGTGATGGCCGGCTTCATGGGGGCCGTAAGACGCACGACAGCCAGGTAGGATTCTGGTTACCTTGGGGAGCGTCCGTAAGGGTTTGCTCGGTGGCGTAAAGAAGGGACTGTGTGAGGTTAATGACGGGAGACTGTGAGGCTAATGACGGGAAGCTTCAATTTTTTTCTACTACGGTTACCTTCCCTACTGTTCCATCTCATCCTTCTATTGTTTTCCACTTTCCCTCAATGCTAAGTTTTCTACTACGGTTACCTTCCCTACTCTTCCATCTCATCCTTCTATTGTTTTCCACTTTCCCTCAATGCTAAGTTTTCTATTCCTATTAACTTCTCTACTATCCCCATCTTGCCTTCCTGTTATTTTCTCCTTTCCCTCAATGCTTAGTTTTATCTTCCAATTACGTTCTCTAATCTTCCCATCTTGCTTTCCTGTTATTTTCTCCTTTCCTTCAATGCTTAGTTTTCTCTTCCCATTACGTTCTCTAATCTTCCCATCTTGCCTTCCTGTTATTTTCTCCTTTCCTCAATGCTTAGTTTTCTATTCCCATTACGTTCTCTACTCTCCCCATCTTGCCTTCCTGTTATTTTCTCCTTTCCCTCAATGCTTAGTTTTATCTTCCAATTACGTTCTCTAATCTTCCTTTCTTACTTTTTTGTTATTTTCTCCTTTCCTCAATGCTAAGTTTTCTATTCCCATTACGTTCTCTAATCTTCCCATCTTACCTTCCTGTTATTTTCTCCTTCCCCTCAATGCTTAGTTTTCTCTATTTCTTTCACTTTTTTCTACTCTTCCCATCTCACCCTTGAATTATCTCTCCACTTTCCCTTAATTCTGATTTTTCTCTACTCCTATTACCTGTTCTATCCTTTCATCTCACTTTCCTATTATTTTCTCCTATTCTTCAATGCTGACTTTTCTCAGTTCACATTACCTTTTCTAATCTTCCCATCTCACCCTTCCATTATTTTTTCCTTTCCTCCAGTGCTAAGTTTTCTCTATCCCGCTTACCGTCTCTACTCTTCCCATCTCACCCACCTGTTATTTACCACTTTTCCTCAATGCCAAGTTTTCTTTCTTCCTCTAACCTTCTCTACTTTTCCCGCCTCTCCTTCATATCATTATCCCACTTTCCCTCACTGCCTCCTTCTACCCTTCGCCTCTCATTTCTTTGCCTTCCGCAGCCATTCACTGTCTCTCTAGTTTAACTCCCCAACACGGATTATCTCCAACACATTATCCTTACCACTCCCTGCCATTATTATGCTTCCTGTTTTCCCTGAAGTGTGATAAACTCCCGCAATTATCAGTCCTAGTATTCTGTTTATCATTCCAGCCACTCTCGGCCCATGACTGTCCCATCTCACACTTCCATATATCACTTATGATGCTTATCCCTCCTCCCCCTCCTTCTCTGCCTCCCTCCCTCCCTCTGACCCCTCACCCTTATTACTCCCTTCACCTCCCCTTTTAAAATCCCACGCCTCCACCTCACTTTCTCTAATATCAAACCCTGAACTCGTCCCTATTTTCTAAGCCCTGACCTTACCCATTTTTCTCTCCCACCGCACAATTAAAAAAAAAAGAGAGCAAAGTAAAAAAAAAAGTAGCAAATTATGGATATTTTTCACTGCGTCTGTGGTTTCAATTAGACATTCAGCAGGTAATTTTAACACCTGTCCCCGTATCCCCTAACCCCCCCCCAACAAAAAAAAACTTACCCATTTCAATTCCCACACACAAAAAAGCAAAGAGTAACAATTCAAGGATATTATTTTTTGTTTTTCACTGCGTCTGTGACTCCTACTGGACATTCAGCAGGTAATTTTGACACCTGTAAAATCACCCTCCCCCTCCCCCCCCCCTCCCCCCCCCTCGGTGTATATAGGGCGCGCGGGGAAAATTCACGGAAAAGAAGGCGATGCGACCATTAAACGCCGTGGAAATGAGGAGATCGAAGCCACAACGCGGAAATGGTGATGGTGCTGCGTTGGCTCACTTGATGGGGCCGCCGGGAGGGGCTGATGGGGTGGCGCTGAAGTTATAATGGTTGTGTGTGTGTGGGGGGGGGGGGGGAGGGGGTGATAATGGAGCCGGAGTGGATGGTGGCGATGGTGGTGGTAGTGTGCGCAGGTGAAAAGGTTAATTGAGGTGTGAAGCGGCAATGATTTTTTTTTTGTTGTTGTTGTTTTTTGAGGGGGAAGGAAGGAAGGTATCAGGAAATAATGGTTTGGGGTGAAGTGGAAATGGTTCTTGGGGTGTTCTTGATAATTAGTGGAGTGATACGGTAATGGTTCGAAGACAGAAGTGATGATAGTAATTAATAATGATAGGAATAATCTGCGACACGCTTTAATTAGCCAAACCTCACAGTCACCACATGGAGGGTTCGTGAAAAAAAAAAGTAAATGAAAATCTCAAACTTAATTTTTTTTTAAGAATGCTTCCGAAGATGAGAGAAAAAAAGGTGTGGTTGCATTGTCAGAGGAAGAAGGAACGGAGAGGTGAACGGAGGGACGGAGAGAATGATTATAAAGCTGAAGGAGGAGAATGAAAGAGAGAAAGAAAGAGAGAGAGAGAGAGAGAGAGAGAGAGAGAGAGAGAGAGAGAGAGAGAGAGAGAGAGAGAGAGAGAGAGAGTTTGCATATATTTACACAGATATTCATACCACACAGATCCCATGGTCCAGACAAGATGTTCTGTCCTTAAAACTAAGTATAATAAGAACGAATGGCCTAATGGTCCTCAGCACTACTTTTGCCCTCGCCTATGTTAAGGTAAAGGAAATGGCGGTCGACTTTGTTTTTAATTAACCCGGTAGCAGCGACGGACCAAATTTGTGGCTTTACCGTGTACCAGCGACGGACCAAATTATTGGCTTTACCGTGTACCAGCGACGGGCCAAATTTGTGGCTTTACCGTGTACCAGCGACGGACCAAATTTCTGCCATGATATAAACCCTCAAAAATAGATGATGCATAAACTGATCACAAGTGCGTTGATATATATGATGAACTGGTTTGCGTGAGTGATGTTTTTTTCTCATTAATTCGCTTAGAGGGGCCTTTAAGAAACATGATCCCTGCAGCTACCGGATTAAGTAATTCGTGTTGCACTGGACCATTCAAGGCGGGGTTTTATTCCACGGCCGTGCTAGAACATTGGTGAAGAAAATTTGGTGCACTCTGAATATATTTGTTTACACCAGTTTTGTGCCGTAATTTCTTCTTCGAGAGGTGTCATCGATCATAAACAATTTGGATTTGTCTACAGTCGTAAAGTATAGTACGGGTTACTTGGTGTCCAGAGCTTATAAAACCTCTATTTTTCCCTCGATAACTCGATACAAGCCTCCAAACACCTACCCCCTATTCTTCGATAACACGCACTTGCCTCCTACGTCAAACATTCTCGCTCTGGGTCAACTCGAAGTCTTAAATGGAAACTTCATTACTCATCTCTGCTAAATCAGCTTCCTGGAGGTTAGGCGTTTTGTATCGTCTCCGGAAATTCTTTTCGCCCTCCCAGCTGCAAATCTTATTGAAGGACCTTGTCCGCCCCTATATGGAGTATGCATTTTATGTGTGAGAGAGTTTCACACACACAGCGCTTTTGGACAGAGTAGAGTTAGACCATTTTCGTCTCATCAGCTCCTCTCCTGTAACCGGCTCTCTTCTGCCTCTTAAATTCCGTCGCAATGCTTCATCTCTATCTTCTACAGCTCATATCATATTAACTGCTCTTTTGAACCTGCTAACTGCATGCCTCCACCCCTCTAGCGACCTCGCTGCACAAGACTTTCTACTCAAGCACAACCTGATTCTGTCAAAATTCCTTATGCAAGAGTTAACCAGCATCTTCATTCTTTGATCCCTCTCGCTGGTAAACTCTGCCACAGCCTTCCTTCGTCTGTTTCCACCTGAAGCAGAGGTATCAAGACGCCTCTCGAACCGGGATTTTTGTTTTTTTTTTTGTTTTTTGTTTTGTTGTTGTTGTTGCCTTTACGGACTCACTTCCACTTTTTCCCTTGACTGCTTCCTCGGGTATAAAACATAGGAAGAGAAAAAAAGGTAACGCTTTGGGTATACTCTATCGCTGCGCGTGGCCTCGGTGCTCATCTCTTTGTTCTTACCCCTCGAGCTTGTTTTGGGTGAGAGCCCATTCCATCGGGACACAGGGCAGGTGTGACATTCCGGTGACCACAGTTTACCTTCACCGGGTTTCCCCTGAAAAGAGAGGGAGAGGCAACGTTGCCAGATTGTCGTACTCTGCCTCTTATGTTTGCCGATTTCCGACCCAAAAACTGCTTTCACCACCCAAATGTCTGCCTTCATATATGGTTGTCGTTTAAATGGTTAATTATTGGTGCTTCTTGGCAACAGTTATGGGCCAGAAACCGATAAATACGTGGCTCTGAGTACGATAATCTGGCAACGGTGCGGAGAGGTGAAAAAAAAGGGACAGAGGGAGGAAAGGGAGGAAGGAGAGACTTGCAAAGATGATCAGACTACGGTCCAGACTAAAGTCCGACTCAACTATGAAGGCAGTTTTGGCGGGGGCCGCTCGGGGAGTTCCGTGGCCATAGAGCTGCCAAATCTTATTTAATGTATGCAGAATATTTGCTACAAAATTTTATTAGTACGTAGATGACATATGAGGGAGAGAGTGATGTACTGGGGTAATGCAGCAGCGTTGTGAAGAGATTCCGGTCCCACCCAAACTGTTCATATTTGTGTCGGATATAGTTGATCGGATCCTAAACGCAAGAGTGGCAACATCAAACGGCCGCCGAAATGAGGTATCTTTGCCATAGCGACTGGGAAGGTGGAAGTACTTGTCGAGTTTCTTTAAATTGATCAATCGTGTTGCTTTGAACCACTGAAGGTTATTCGATTTTCGTAGAATAATACCGGTGAAAAGGAATTTGGTGCAGAAAATTTTGTAATTAGATTGAGTCAAATTTCAATGTCATTAGTGTAAATCATTAACAGTACCGGAATAAAGACATGAGGAGCACTACTATAAAAAGTATGCTTATAGTGGCTGGCACCCAGCATGAGGCAACTTTCTCAGTCACCACCGATTGCTTTTTGTAGCTCAGCCAGTTTGTGATCGATTTGTGTGCACCGTCCTGGATACCTAGCCTTTCGGTTTTGTAATGTACCTTGGGGTGAGGAGCTTTACCACACCCCTTTTGATAATCCAAATAAACAATGTCCTGTGATTGACTGCGTCGTAAACTAAGAAAAAGTCGTCATTAAATCTAAAAAGGTTTGACAAGCAGCATCCCTTTTTTTTCTTAATCCATATTGTGAATCTTAAAAGTGTTTGATTTTCCAGGAAATTTAAAAATTTGTATCTAATTACGCTCTCAAGGAGCTTAACTACCAATGAGCCGATACTAATGGCCCCATAACTGCCTAACTATATAGTGTGACGGTAGTCATCTTCCAATGAGTTTTTTAGGTCTTTAGGCGGCCAGACACCTGCTACAGCGAATGTAAGCAAGCCTGGTGAAATATCTTTTTTTTTTCGTAAAGTAAACAAAGTCAAACATGTATACTAAATAACCAAACTTAAATACATTCCAAAACTAAAATAAAATATAAAAAAACTCACCGTCATACTTTTATTCTGCAACACACCACCCGTAAACAAATGACTGTCGGACAAATGGATTCATAAACACACCACAAGGGAGTAGGAATCTATATCTGACGCCCCCAATATTCCACTCGAATTGTGTTGCCTATACTGTATGGCGTGTATAGTCGTGTCAATGGCTGGCGCGGTGCCGTGGGGGGAGTGTGTGAGTGTGTGTGTGTGTGTGTGTGTGTGTGTGTGTGTGTGTGTGTGTGTGTGTGTGTGTGTCGGGTGGGGGGGGAGGGGGGGGAAGAAAGCAAGACTGGGAGGGAGGCTGTAAATTGTGGAAGCATTGGACCGTGGAGTTGGTGGTGTTGTGAAACTTGCCGTGGTGGGGCTTGACGAGGTTATGAATGGTTGTAGCGTAGGGAGAAAAGGAGGAGGAGGAGGACGGAATGGGGTGAGGGAGGAAAACGGAGGGGGTGATGAAGAAGACGAAGATAAAAAGGGTGGAGTTGAGTGCGAGTCGTGGGTGGTGTTGGAGTGTATGTGGGCGTGTGGTGGGTTGAGGGGGAGGGTGGATTTCAATGGAATATGTGTTCCTTGATTGCTGGAGTGTGTCTGGGAGGGGTTAGAAAAAGAGAGAGCAGATATGTAGTGCTGATATAATAATAATACGAGTTAGCAATAATAGTGGTAGCATTAGTGGTAGTAGTAGTAGTAGTAGTAGTAGTAGTAGCAGTAGTAGTAGTAGTAGTAGTAGTAGTGGAAAACATAGTAGCACAGTATTAGAAACGTAATTACATCTTGGTGACGAAGACGAAATTTATATTGAACTCCAGGCGACTTTATAACCAGCAGCAACATTCGCGTCAGTAACAACAACAACAACAACAACAACAACAACAACAACAACAACAACAACAACAACAACAACAACAACAACAACAACAACAACAACAACAACAACAACAACAAGAGGGACGAAAAAATAAACGCATTATAATTCAGTAATAAAAAGTTGTTCCGAGGCGAGTCATTGCTGGGTTTTTTTTTTTTTTTGCCTTTTTTTATTCATATCGAAATAGATTGTCAGGCGCAAATTGGACTTTTCTTTTTTTTTCGCGCGCACAAACACGGCTGGTCGCGGGGCGTAATTCATATAAACTTAAATGAGCACACACACACACACACACACACACACACACACACACACACACACACACACACACACACACACACACACACACACACACACACAAATAAAAAATAATAAAATAAAAAAAATAAACACACACACACACACACACACACACACACACACACACACACACACACACACACACACACACACACACACACACACACACGAACACACGGTAATTGGCGAATATTTTCCCACGAGATCGGAATTACAGATGCGTACAGCCAAATCGTGTTACCAGCTGTCGCGAGGGGGGGAGGATCGGGGGTAGGGGACGGAGATTGGGAGAGGATCGGGGTAGGGGGGAAGGGGTGTCGGGGGGTGAGTGTGCATGCGAGAGAGAAAGAGAAAGGAACAGATGGAGACAGACAGACAGACAGACACAAGCACAGGCGAAACGGTAGAGTAATACAGTTCACCGCTTTTGTTTCATTGCTGTAAATGCGTATAATATTATGTATGCATGTAAATATACCGAGGGGATGAAGTGTTGAGTGCATGCTGAAGTGCGTGCCGCTGGTGGTGGGCTTGTGATGTCTGTGTTTCATTTCGTTTGTTTGTTTGTGTGTTTGTTTTGGGGGCCAGGGAGAAGATGATGAGGACTGTGGTGGTGTGTGGATGTTGGTGGTGGTGGTTGTGGTGGTGAAGGTCGTGGTAGTGAAAGCCGTTGTAGTGCTGGTGGTGGTGGTGGTGGTGGTTAGGTTATGGTGGTGGTGGTGGTGGTGGTACGGTCGTGGTGGTTGTGAAGGTCGTGGTGGTGGTTCTGGTAGTGCTGGTGGTGGTGGTGGTGGTAGCGGGGGTTGTGAAGGTCGTGGTGGTGGTAGTGGTGGTGGTGAAGGTCGTTATGGTGGTGAAGGTCGCGATGGTGGTGAAGGTCGTGGTGGTGGTGATGGTGGTGGTGGTGGTGATGGTGGTGGTGGTGATGGTGGTGGTGGTGGTGGTCATTGTGATATTAGGTGTGACAGTTTTCTTCGCAACTTAATATCAATAATTTTTTTAGTGTGTGTGTGTGTGTGTGTGTGTGTGTGTGTGTGTGTGTGTGTGTGTGTGTGTGTGTGTGTGTGTTATTTAATTGTGTTTTTGTATGATATATCGCTGCTATGCTTTTCTCCCTCTTTTATACGTATGTCTGTCCCCATTTCTCTCTCTCTCTCTCTCTCTCTCTCTCTCTCTCTCTCTCTCTCTCTCTCTCTCTCTCTCTCTCTCTCTCTCTCTCTCTCTCTCTCTCTCTCTCTCTCTCTCTCTCTCTCTCTCTCTCTCTCTCTCTCTCTCTCTCTCTCTCTCTCTCTCTCTCTCTCTCTCTCTCTCTCTCTCTCTCTCTCTCTCTCTCTCTCTCTCTCTCTTCGCGTTACTAATCTTTCTCATTTTCTC
The DNA here is from genome assembly GCF_024679095.1 of Eriocheir sinensis. Lineage (NCBI taxonomy): Eukaryota > Metazoa > Arthropoda > Malacostraca > Decapoda > Varunidae > Eriocheir > Eriocheir sinensis. Next base: position 7,248,568 of record NC_066566.1, on the reverse strand, counting down.
TCATGTCTTTGATCTATTTCCTTTGTTGTTTCTTCCTTATATTTTTTTGTTTTTTTCCCTATTACGATTTCCATCTCTTCCTCGCCTCTCATCCCCTCTTCCTCGAGCACTCTTATCTTATTTCCTTTCCATTTCCCATTCAATCACTTGCCTTTGTTTATTATTCATACCTCCCTTATTCTCTTCTTTTTTTCCTTCCTCCTTCGACTTTTATTTCTTTCCTTCCTCCCCTCTTTCTTCACCACAACCGATCAGTTCCCTGTTTGTTTGTTTGTTTGTTTGTTGCAGCAAAGGAAATAGCTCAAGGGCAAAAAAACTAATAATGAGAATAAAAGCCCGCTTAAAAAATAGTTCAGAAGAGTGGCCTAAAAGGAGGTCAATTTCGGGATGAAAGGTGTCTAAATGCTCTTGAAAGAGTTCAAGTCGTAGGCAGGAGGAAACATAGACGAAGGAAGATTATTCCAGAGTTTACCAGTGCAAGGGATGAAAGAATGAAGATGCTGATTAACTCTTGCATAAGGGATTAGGACAGTACAGGGGTGAGCTAGAATAGAAAGTCGAGTGCAGCGGAGCCGCGAGAGAGGGGGAGGCATACAGTTAGCAAATTCAGAAGAGCAGTCAACATAAAAATATCGATAGAAGATAGAAGGAGAGGCAACATGGCGTTGGAATTGAAGAGATAGGAGACTGTAAGTATGAGGGGAGTTGATGAGACGAAGAGCCTTAGACTCTACTCTGTCCAAGAGAGCTGTGTGTGTGAAGCTCTCCCAAACATGAGATTCATACTCCATACGAGGGCGGACAAGACCCCTGTATATGGATAGCCTCTGTAAGGGGGTAAAGAACTGGCGGAGACGATACAGAACGCCCAACCTCGAGGAAGCTGATTTATTGAGAGAGTAGATATGAATTTTCCAGTTGAGATTTTGAGTTAAGGATAGACTGAGGATGTTTATTGTAGAAGGTGACAGCTGAGTGTTATCGAAGAATAGGGGATAGGTATTTGGAAGATTGTGTCGAGTTGACAGGAGAAAATATTGAGTTTTTGAGGTGTTGAAGGACACCAAGTTCTTCTTGCCCCAATTGGAAATAATAGCATGGTCTGAGGTTAAGCGTTATGCTGCCTCCAGCCTGGAATCAAGTAGTTCTGAAGTGCCAGACCTCGGTCACTCAAGATGGTAGAGATGGTAGGGTAGACGGTTCTTGTTTATTTGTTGATTGGTCCGACCCAGACCTACACCTCTGGATTAACAACAATACAATATTTGGTTCATCTCACTCTACATAATTATGGCAGTGCATTGCTCTTCACGTAAATTACCATTGTTAATTAAATTGAATTTCCACTACAGTACAATAATAATCAGCAACATGTTTTACAAGAATAAGAACTACACCTAAAACAACGTAAGCTACACCAATGAAAATACACAGGAAAAAAGGTCGTTAAGTCTTTACTTTCGTCTTTACTTTCGTCTTTACTTTCGTTTCATTTCGTTCATTATTGGGTCATCAGTTTCGGCACTTGGTCACCTCCTGGATCGTGTGAGTTAGGCTTGGGTCGCCGCCTACACACACACACACACACACACACACACACACGCAAACACACACACATACACGCCCGCACGAACGAACACACACACACACACACACACACACACACACACACACACACACACACACACACACACACACACACACACACACACACACACACACACACCAAAGGGATCAAGGCCTCCAGAACACCTTTGAGCCTATGAAAAAGTACGGCATTTGTCTCACCCCCAACACAATGACACTCCTCCTCCTCCTCCTCCTCCTCCTCCTCCTCCTCCCCTAACCTCCTTCCCCCTACCTCTTCCCCCTACATAAAATCCTCCTTCAGTGTTTACTTCCCAGCCCCTCCCACGCCCCTCCGCCCTCCATACCTCCTCCCCTCTCTTCAGGGGGCACTCATCTATAGCTGTCCCATAAACTTAAACATCGACCACTCCTTCCCCTCCCTACCCTCTCCTCTCCTTCCCTCTTCCCTCTCTCCAGTGCCAACCCATTTTCTCCCCCATACACTAAGACTCGATAAGCTGCTGTCCCCTACCCCCCTGAGCCCCCTCGTATACCCTCCCCTCCTCTACTTCCTCATCCTCCTCTTCTTCCTTCACACACACTCATATTTCTTACATACACAAAGACAACCCCCCCCCCCACCACCCCTCCTGTTGTCTCCTCGTCCGGGGTCGTCCCCCTCTGCCTCCCTACATCCCACTGAGCATTCTTCACCCACACCCATTTCTCACAAGTAACGTAGCCTTATTATTTTCCCTTCGAGTCAAGCTTCCTTCCTCGTTTTGTTTCCTCTCCTTCTTCCCTTCCTTCCCCCAAACCCCGCGGCATCTTTTCATTTTGGTCGTTTATTGTTTTTGTTTATTCTCTCGTTTTCTCTCTCTCTCTCTCTCTCTCTCTCTCTCTCTCTCTCTCTCTCTCTCTCTCTCTCTCTCTCTCTCTCTCTCTCTCTCTCTCTCTCTCTCTCTCTCTCTCTCTCTCTCTCTCTCTCTCTCTCTCTCTCTCTCTCTCTCTCTCTCTCTCTCTCTCTCTCTCTCTCTCTCTCTCTCTCTCTCTCTCTCTCTCTCTCTCTCTCTCTCTCTCTCTCTCTCTCTCTCTCTCTCTCTCTCTCTCTCTCTCTCTCTCTCTCTCTCTCTCTCTCTCTCTCTCTCTCTCTCTCTCTCTCTCTCTCTCTCTCTCTCTCTCTCAACAGCAAGAGGAAACAAAAGAGGATGGTAGCAGGGAGGACAAGGAGGGGATATTACAACATTAATGCAGCTTTCTCTAAACATTATACCATGAAGAAAGAACGTCCCGGGGAGCGAGGTAGAGGGTTATTGCCCGCCTATGTGACGTGGATGAGCACAAAGGCCACAAGCTGCTGTAGCGTTTGCCCCCAACTTCATATTCTCTTTACTTGTTCGTTACCCCGCAATTTTCTGTCCTTAAGAATCTGCAGGTGCCAATTGCTCGCTCAAGGAAGTCTGCAAAGATCCCCAGCACCCTAGAGTGACAGGTACACTCCATCCCTGGCGAATGAGGGATCCTAGAAGAGTTTCCAGTTATCGATGAATAGTCATCCATTCCGTTAGCTGTGAGCCGCCAGCCTGCAGTTCATTGCTATCTTTCTGGGGAGCCACCACATACGACATGGATCTTTCCTTGCCCCTAACCTTTGCTAATGTTATCTTGAATTGCCTAAACAACTTCTCACTCCCCACACAACCAAGGCCATTCCCTCCACCACTAAGACAGACGATTAGCTGCATCCTTTTCCTCTCCATGCACTTCACTCTGTCGGCCACGTCCTCATGGGAGATATATTAATTATGCTATGTCTGTCCCTCGCAGCGAATTCCCTATCAATAAACCTCTTTTTGACTTCCCTCAGGAACATTGATCTTACACTGGAGTCTGGAGCTAATAGAAGAGGGAGATGAAGGACGAAGGGAGAAGAGGCTGGAGGGGAGAAGAGAAGAAAACTGACTGTGTGGGAAGTAATGAAACAAGAGGAGACAAGGAGAAACTGGAAAGGGGATAACACGGAGGAAGGGGAGGGAGTGGCTGTGGGAGAGGATAAGGAGGAAGAGAAGGAGGAGGAGGAGGAGGAAGGTGGTGGTGATAATATTTTTTTTTTTTTTACAACAAAGGAGACAGCTCAAGGGCACAAGAAAAGGAAACAATAATAAAAAAAAGCCCGCCGAAAGAGAGGTCAATTTCGGGAGGAGAGGTGTCCTGATATCACGATGAAGGAAGGGAGGAGGAGGAGGAGGAGGACGGAGGAGAGAGAAGGCGTAGTCTATATCATAATGGCGCATAACCTGTTCGTGTCAAGGTGTTTCTGGGTTCTTTAGCATTTAACTGTACCTAAGGAGACGGCGAGCCTTATTGTCATTTTTTTATTCAAAGTTCACATTCGAATCATTCTCTCATCGCTATATCATTCAGCCAGACGTAATTCATTTTGCTTATCTCTCTTCCACTTCATTCCCTTTAGCCTTCATTCCGTGCCGTAGGTGTGCCGGGGATCAGACGTTGCTGACCTTTACAGTGTTGGATTCTGTTCTCCTCAAGCTCCACCCAGTTTGATTGAAAAAAATACTGATGATAATAATAATGATGATAATGATGATGATGATAATAATAATAATAATAATAATAATAATAATAATAATAATAATAATAATAATAATAATAATAACTACAAATAACAGTTCGTCACAACCATCCTAACCGCTGCCGGCCTCTCAACAATCACTCACAACGCACCCCCTCCCCTCAATCTGCTCCTGCCCCACATCCCCGCCACCACCCTCAGCAACCCCTCCAATGCACCCCCTCCCTCTCAACACACAACTCCCTCCCCCTCCCACCCCCCACCCCGCCTCCGCATTAATACCCCCTCTAACGCACCCCCTCCCCCTCACCACGCTATACACCCTTCTCTCCTCCCCTTTCCCCTGCAACAAAACTCACTTCGTAGTTTGTCTGCCATCTTGTACTGCCGCGGAGGACCTGCAGGTGACCAAAACGGTTAAAGTTTATTTCAATACACTGGTACCCGAGTGACAAAAATCATATCAAACACTTGGCTTGAGTTCTCACACGACGCTTCCAGGTATTCCGTGGTTGTCGTGAGTCAGATAACCTTTCCCAATTAGCCATTACACACCTGAAAGTTCCCAGAGACGATCGCGTTCGCAGAAAAATGAATGAAGCAACAACGCAGCCGCTCGAGTTCCCTCCCGTCAATCATGTGCGGCAGATCGTAAACACGGCCACAGTCAAAGTCACGCCCTCAGAAAACTCACTGCGGGTCTGAAGGTGACCACTCGAGATATACAGGGCTAGGGCAACACCAGGCAGAGGGAAGCTATAGTCCGACATATCTATAAAGCCAGATAGGGCGCTCGGGGAGTTTCCTGGCGATACCGTTGTCAAATCTTATCTAATGCATACAATAATTTGACACACAATTTCAAATAGTACTTAGCTGATATATGAGGGAGAGAGTGGTATATTGTTGGTGATGCGGCAGCGCTGAGAAGAAATTCGAATCCCAGCCAAACTGACTTCATTTTTGTGTCAGACTATAATGGTTAACGCTGCATGATCCACCTCGTCGGGACTTGCGTCATCAAGGAAGGCAAGGTGTTCCAAAGCTTAGCGCCGAGCTGAGGAGAGAAGGCAGCAGGGGAGCGTAGCTAACCAAACCCCGTTCGATATGATGTGGCTCTATTTCGATTTTGAAGAAGAGCAGCAGCATTCTGGGAACTCCTTTCTTACGTCTTGTAGGCTGATTTTGACTCCGTGAGAGAAAATGTGATTAAAGGTCTCGTATTGCTTATATAACTCTCTTACTTTTCTCAAATGGAACAATGAAAAGTCGTACCGTACCAGAAAACTAAATAATGCCAATAGGGAAAAGCAACTCTAAGAGATCTCGAAGGTACCTGTGAAAAATACCTCCTGAAGAAGATGAACATTTTCTCTTCTATTCTGTAACTCCTCGACTAACATGGTCACACCTGAATAATAGGTGACAGTTCGACCTCGAAAGAAAACTAGTCACCTTTCTTTGTTTCCGGTTCTACTTTGCTGCTGTCAGGTAAGAATATCATGCACGTGTAGGTTCATTAAATATGTTTCACGGTCAAATTTTAGTAGTGAAAATCCGTTACTGTCAAATAATGAAATGATGGTGATGATAATAATAATAATAATAATAATAATAATAATAATAATAATAATAATAATAATAATAATAATAATAATAATAATAATAATAATAATAATAATAATAATAATAATAATAATAATAATAATAATGATAATGATAATAATAA
>NC_066566.1:7102677-7237677 GCF_024679095.1 Eriocheir sinensis | reverse complement strand
GGGAATTGGGAATATATCGATGATACTGGATTAATAACAAGAAGCAAAGTATAAAGAATAAATGTTTGAGCGTTACAACAAGAGGTGGAACAGTAGGCTTAGTGGTAGAGTGAATTGATTAGGTGAAATAACAATAAAATAAATAAATAAAATGAGAGATAAATAAAATACAAAGAGAAGATGAATTACAATGGGAGTTTCGTGATGGAGGGTCGTGGATTAAAATTAGAAAGGTGGATTCAAAGTTAACTGTGAAGGGTTTAGAGTTAGGAATAAATACTGAAGATAGTTAATTGTTTGAGCAGAAAATAATAAATAAATGAAGGAAACTGAGCGACGTTGAGAGGTTACGATAGACAGTGAACAGAATAGTGATTGGGAAGAGATGGGCCTGATGAGGATGTTGAGGGGAGGTGTGGTGAAGGGGAAAATATGGGGGGGGGGGTGGAGAGAGCACTTATATTTGTGGGAAGTGAAAAAGTATTGACTGACTGACTGACTAACTGACGAAATAACCAATGTACTGATTAACTGATTCGTCAAACTAACACATCCACGGGGTCGCAAAAGAAGATGGGCTGCGTGGCTGGAGGCATCTGGTGGGTACAGGAGGAAACTCAGTCGAAGAAGGTTGCTGTAGAGGGATGGAGGTGGAGGAATGAAGTATGTCACTCCACCCATTCCACCCGTCTGAACTGTTCACTCGCTCGCCCGTTCAACACTCGATCTGTTCGTATTTGAGATAGAAGCCTCGGTTGTCGATATCGGTGTCAAGAAGTTCTTCCCCGTTGAACACCACGTACATCTGAAACGAGGTGGCTGCGAGGGAGAAGGAGGAGGGCGTTAATCATCAGTTTTGTTTTAATTGTTGATGTGGTGATGATATTGATGATGATGATGATGGTGACTCCTTTTTTAAGAGGAAGATATTTATGTTATTCTTGGTGGTCTTGTCTTGTTTTGTGATTTGTATTTATGTTGGTGGTGCTTTTTGTGGTTGTGGTGTTTGGCAGTAATAATAGTAGTAGTAGTAGTAGTAGTAGTAGTAGTAGTAGCAGTAGTAGCAGTAGTAGTAGTAGTAGTAGTAGTAGTAGTAGTAGTATGATGATAAGCAGGAGGAGGAGAAGAAGGGAGATATGAAAATGGAGGAGGAAGATATGGAGATGAAGGAAAAGGAAGATATCAGGAGGAGAAGGAGGAGGAAGAGGAGGAGGAGGAGGAAGGAGAAAATAACATAAACACGTCTACCCATCATTCCCATCTTCACTTCATCATCCCTTCTCTCATTTATCATTCTCCTTCATCACGTTTATCTTCGCACTCAACTGAAAAGAAAAGGGAGAAGAGAACAGAACTACGAACAGAGAGAATGAAAAAGGAAAGAGTGAAGGAAATCTGAAGGGAATATATGGGTGAACTATTTCAGTAAAACAACGTGGAATTAGTGAAGTAAATTAGGACTGACGTGCTAATGGTGGAGGGCAGGAGGGAGTGTGGAAGGGAGCAAAGGAGGAGAGGAGGAACCGGGGGGGGAGTTGGGGTCAAGGACGTAGCAAGGTCTAAGGATGGGGTGAGGCAGGAAAGCCCACCCCCTATTCTCGCTTGTCTTTTCAGGTATTACGTAAATTACAATACCATTAAACTTTTGACAGAGAGAGAGAGAGAGAGAGAGAGAGAGAGAGAGAGAGAGAGAGAGAGAGAGAGAGAGAATGAATGAATGAATAGGTAGCTGATTTTCGGTTTCGGTTGTACAGGTGAGTCGGCTGCAGGTAAGGGAAGTTGCAAACGTGCGTAGATGAGTAACACTCCTTATCGACGGGTACACATCGTTATGGCCACTAGATGCTACTACTACTATTTCTACAACAGCTATACTACTACTACTACTACTACTACTACTACTACTACTACTACTACTACTACTACTACTACTACTACTACTACTACTACTACTATTACTACTACTACTACTTATCTTTATTTACTCCTCTTATACTATTATTAGTTTTGCTATCAAGTTAATTACAGTCCTTCCCTTCATCTTCCACCCCTCCCCTTCCCTCCATCTCCCCAGCACTCCTGTATACCTGCCTGAAGCCCCGCCCTCCCCAGCAGCCTTCACCAACTATCTCCTCCTCCTCCTCCTACCCTTCCCTCCCCCGCCCTCACAGACGCTGAGTTACAACCAGACTTAAGGGATAAATTTGGCCTCCACTTTTTCACTGAGAATTAGGACGTGTCGGCCAGAAAAAGAAGAGAGAGGAGAGATTAAGGTGGAATAGCAACGTGGTATGGCGGCGTGTGTTGTGCTGTGGCGGGAACCTGGTGCTGGGGTCTTGTGTTGTGGTGTGTTGCATGGGCTGTTGCGGAGATGTGCTGGAGAGGGGTGTGGTAAATTGGGGTGTGCCGTGGTGGAGGTGCGTTGTTGACCTGTGGTGCAGTGTGACGTGAATGTGGAGTATAGTGGTGTGGTGGTTTGGTGAGAATGTGGAATGAAGTGGTTTGGTAGTATGGTGAGGATGTGAAGCGGTGTGGCATGGTGATTTGGTGGGGAGTTGGAGTGGAGTGGTGGGGCAGTTTGATGGGGATGTGGAGTGGAGTGGAGGGGTGTGGTGGATTGGTATGGAGGTGGAGTGGTGTGGTGGAGTGGTTTGGTAGGGATCTGGAGGGGTATGGTGTTGTGGTGTGATGTGGTGTGGTGTGGTGTGGTGGTTTGGTAAGGAAGTAGAGTGGAGTGGTAGTGATGTGAAGGGGTGTGGTGTGGTGTGACAGTGTGGTGAGGATGTGGAGGTGTATGGTGTTATGGTGTGGTGTGGACATGTGGATACGTGTATTGTGCTATGCTGGCCTGTGATACCGTGAGGAAGAAGGGACACAGGAGAGGACACATGACTCTCGTAGGACACTCACTGAGCACGGCTGGGGGGAACATTGAGCCGCAGAAGATGGTCGTAGGTTTATCCTCACCCTCTATGTTGGCCTCTGGGATGTTAAGGTGGTCAGTGAATTCGCAGTCAGCGTCGACCTTCATGGCTGTAAGGATGAGAGTTGAAGTAAGACCCGTATTTCTTCTTTCACATTAATGGTGCAGAGGCCTTGTCAAGCTATCACTAGGTTCATAAAACTACCCATGGAATTACAATATCCACGAAAGCCTTTTGTATAGGTTTGTGTAAGCATCGTAATGTGTGAGAATAAGCTAATCACTTCCCCGTTTCACTTTATTTTGCTTTTCTTTTATTTCTTTTGTTTGTTTGTTCGTTTGTTTGTATTATTACCCCACCACTCTCTCTTCTCAGGCATGTTGATACGTATAAATGAGTGGCTGAGGTAGTTATGCCAGTTAATCGTATGTGTATTGTTTATGATTTTATGTCCAATGTTAGCTTACTTTTTAACGGGTGCAGGAAGAGACTCTTTAATTAGCTGCGTGTGCCTGTAGATATATTTCAATTTCGTGTTTTATTCTTAAACGTGTATATATTTTTACCGTTAACTGATCGTCTTTTATCGCATACCAGTTTATGCTATCATCGGTTATTATTAGTGAAATTCCTCCCCTTTACAGCATTAAAAGTCTGAGTTGTATCACAGTATCTACCCTTTTATTCTTGTCTGAGTGTGCCGCGTGTTGAATGAATAGGCAGGGAGGCAGGGACAGGTTAAAGGGATATTACACTGGACATATTTTCCGTGGATCTTCAGTCAAACCACGATTTCCGCTAACGTGGTTTTCAGTTGTTTGTTGTTATTGCTGCTGATGAAGATGATGAGTAACACCGTCGTCCTTCGGTGAAATCTACCGTAGCTTTGGAAGATCGTGGACACGTCAGAAAACCACGGAAATATGAGAACCACGTTAGCGGAAATCGTGGTTTGACTGAAGATCCACGGAAAATCTGCCCAGTGTAATAGCCCCTTTATGAGCACAAGGGGCCACTTCGACAGTCCAACACAGAGTCATTGTAAGCGCCCAAGCCAAACTATAATTATTCTTCTCAATGATCCGTTATTTCAACTCAATATCGGATACCAATGAAGAGATTCCCGGTGTAGTTTCCAATTATTTCCTTCCCCTTTTTATATCAACGCCAAACGCTAGAGCTACAAGGGATTTTCGTCGTATTTTGTGTTTGATTTGGGAGCTTACAAACTTGCTGTATTGGACTGTAAAACTGGCCCAAGGTGACGACTGCTGCCCTCCTGTACCACACAAGTCTGTCCTTGCAAAGTCATAAAAGAAAATGTAGTCTAGGGGGAACCGTTCTCTCACCCGTGTTTGGTGTGACTACTGAAAGATCCTCCGAAATAGTGAAGGCATAGTCGTCACTTGCGGCCGTCCATTTGAGGCTGCAGTAGCCCTCCTCTTGCCGCACGCAGATCCTGTAAGACTCCTGCAGGTGGCGACTCCCTGTAGGGCGAGACAAAGGGGGCAGGTGAGGAGCGACACAGGAAGGGGTCCAGGGTCGCGAACACATTGAAGAAAACACAACTGATAATCCTGACTCGTGAAAGCATCCAGTAAAAACATTTTCTTTTAGAGGATTTGAAATATGGTGAGGTGAGACAGACAATAAAGCAGTATCGGCATTTTTTTTCTTTCTTTTTAGAATTGAAAGCTGCCAGTATGTCGGCCTTTTTTTCAGAAAGATGGATGGATGGAAGATGGTGAGATGGGTGAAGCTCGAGGAGAGTACTCACCCGATTTCCCGGCTGAATGTTCGTACGCTGACGCCGTCGTGTCGTAGTTGTAGGACTTAACCTCCCCCGTCACCCCCGTCAGGTACTGGTCACAACCTTGGGGCGCTGCGCGGGGCGAGGGCGGGCGGGCGGGAGGGAGGGAGGGTGAACGATAGGACAAAAAGGAAGTGGGAAAGAGGACGCAAGAGAGAGAGAGAGAGAGAGAGAGAGAGAGAGAGAGAGAGAGAGAGAGAGGAAAAAAAGTTAACAAGAATTAATGAAGTAAGTTAATGTATTTATTCTGTACGCCACGTGTATTTGGGGAGAACATCAATGTATACAGTTATATTCATTTAGATACGACTACTACTACTATTGCTACTACTACTACTACTACTACTACTACTACTACTACTACTACTACTACTACAATTACTACTACTATTACTACTACTACTACAATCACCCCCACCCCCACCGCTGCTCACCCAGGTCGTCGGAGTCGCACGGCACCTGCACCACCTTCACCTGCCACTTGCTGTCGTCTGTAACCACGCCGTCCTTGGTCACCACGGACACCTTGAAGGGCCCATCGCGCCCCTCCACGTCCACCACCACTGCCAAGGACGGGATGCATGTCTTGTTAGCCCTCGCGTGAAGGCGGAGAGAAAATAATACTAGATCGAATAGTCATAGGAAGAGAATGGAATACACTAAGATCGGGTCATAATCTTTCTTTAGCTCTTACAAGTGGGTGAGTTGAGTATATGGACCTGAAAGAAAGAATTTCCTGATGAATAAGAGTTATGGACACTTTTATTAGCTCATGCATTAAGGTGTGATGAAGGTGAGAACTAACCACAAATGTAATGTTCAATACTCGAATAGCGAACTTACTAATTTAACTTATACGTAGCGGCGTTGTGAAAATAAATAAGCTGCGGGAATAAATACAAGAGTTCTGACCCTCTCATGCATCAGATCAAAGGTAAAGGTGAAGTGAACGTATCATCAGCCTCTTCTTCAACCACTACTAACTCAACGTTCTCCACCTCTCTCCGTCAGATGATAGTGTGCCCCATTTTCTTCAGACACATGCTCAAATTCCATCTCTCCACCTGGCCGCGTAACCTCAGACGCTTTCGCCTCTCAACAAATATTTCCAAATGCCACGAAGGATATTAGTCTAGTTGTCATGAGTGTTTTTAACGTTTTTGGTGCAGAAGCTTTGTCAGATTATCACTAGGCTTATAAAACCACCCATGGAAATACCCACAACCTCTGCGAAAGCCTTATCAAACGTGGGTGTGTGAGCCCCTAAATGTTTGACTGCCCTGACTTCAATATTCTTGGGTTGCCACTTTATTACTTTAATTGCCCATCTGTCACCAGTTCTCTGCATAAAATAAATAGCCCAAATCCGTTTTTTATATATATTCTTCAATCTTTGTCTGTTCCCTGGTTCGTGATGATCGCTTTCTTTGTGTATCTCCATGCTACACGCGCATTTTTCTCTTCACTCCTCTTTGTCCTCCCCTCAGCTTGCTCTCTAAATACCTCTATATTTTGTGAGGCTTCAGTTTTCTCATCACAGACACGCCAGTCCTCGTCGACAGACCGACTTGGTCGGCTTGGCTGACGTAAGCCGATAGTGTCGGTCTGTCGGCACCCTGACACGGGCCGCCACTGACAAAGACCCGTGCCCCCCATATAGGGCGGGAGAAATCTTTGATTTTTTCTTTTTTTATCTATGTTACGACTGTTGGAATACGTTGTTTGTACGCTTTTCTATTCAAGGAGAGTAGCAGGCACCTTTTCATGATACTACTATGTTTAACATAAGCACTACAGTTCATTCCTAATATCATTCTGATTTATTTTTCGGTAGCTGAGTTTACACTAACTTTGTCCGAAATATGTGTATTCCTTTAATCTCTGAAGTGTTGCATTTCCGAGCAATGTTTGTTGTCCTGTCAACGTTCTTCATGTTCATCTTCACACCTATTCTCAGAGTCAGACACTCTGTGGAGCTCCTCTGTCTCCTTTGTTGCCTCAGAACCAGACTGCCATATGCGAATCCAAGGTTCTTAAGGTGCTTACCATCTATCTTGATTTTCATATTCTTATATTCTAATCACCCCACTATTTCTTAAATACATTTGAGCAAGCCATCACTAATTTTCAACATATTGTGTTACCTCCCTCAACGTCTTTTTTAATTGGATTTTCCCTTGTGTTTAGTGTCTGCCGTGCTGCCTCTGTATAATCTTCCAACACCTTCATGCACGGATCATCCCCGCCCTACCTCCTGAGTGCTTGCATGTCGGCTGAAGTCTTAACTGAGTCAAATGCTTTCTCATAATCTGGGGAAGTTATGCATGGTGATTTACTGTACTTGGGTAACCATCCAACAACTTGGTTGATGACTTAGGTGCGTTCAGTTGTTGAGTATAAATTACGAAATCCAGCGTGCTCCCCTGGCTGGTTTGTCTAGTGTTGCACCGAGTCTGTTATATGATGTTACTGGAAAGTTTGTAGATTACATGGAGGGAACTAACTGGTTGTTGTTATGTCGCTTTTTTGCGAATCATTAAGATGGTGGCAGTATTCCAAGCCCTTTAGGAACTCTAATTCTGCAAACACTTTTTACATATTTGAGCTAGTTAGTTTAAGTATGAAATCACGTGAATCTTTAATTAGGTCTATAGTAAGGCCATCACCTCCTCGTGCTTTACCTCTATTCATTGGAAAAGAAAGAGGAGGAGGAGGAGGAGGAGAAGGATGTTAACGACAACGACAACGAGGAGAAGGAAGAATAGGAAAAGAGAAAATCCCCTTCTACTACACAAAATTAACAAGTAAAACATTCTCCCCTTCTTCACGCAACACATCCCCAGCGTAACACAAGGAGGGTAACACTCACTCGTCTGGTTCTTATTTTTGCCGCAGATTTTCAAGGACTCGCTGCCGCCCTTCACCTCCAGGTACTGATCCTCGCACGCCCCGTCAGCGGTGGGCTCGGCCAACTCCACCATATCGAACGCCAGGTGGAGCTAGGGACGGTGGTGGTGGTGGTGGTGAAGGTGGAAGAAGGAGGAAATTCGTAAGGTCAGTCAGTGTATTTGTTCATTTTCTCTCTCTCTCTCTCTCTCTCTCTCTCTCTCTCTCTCTCTCTCTCTCTCTCTCTCTCTCTCTCTCTCTCTCTCTCTCTCTCTCTCTCTCTCTCTCTCTCTCTCTCTCTCTCTCTCTCTCTCTCTCTCTCTCTCTCTCTCTCTCTCTCTCTCTCTCTCTCTCTCTCTCTCTCTCTCTCTCTCACCTGGCATATTTCCCTTCCTGGCATATTTCCCTTGAGGCGATAGAAGTCGGGCTGGTGATGGTGACGCTACAACTATGTCCATCCTCAATAGGGAGAAATTCGTTGTTGAAGTAAGTGATTCTCGCTGTGGAAGTCTCTCCACACGACCTCTGCACTGTTGAAGAAGGGGAGGAAGAGGGAGGGAAGATTAATAATGTCCGTATTCTTCTTAACGTATCGGCATCTCACTTCGCATGTTTGAAAAGCCTCTCGAAGAAGTTGTTAGGGTTTTCACGGACTGTTTTGCTTTTAAAGTGATAATTTTACACGACTTATGCGCCTTGAACGGGAAAATCACCCATGAGAACTCAGTTAATCTTCCTTGTGGGCTTGGAAATAATCGTAATGGGAGCTCGATACGTGGACCTAAGGCCGTTTGATTCTTTTCTTATTGTGTTAGGTTGGATTGAGTTCAGATTTGCGTTGGATTGCATTGTGACGTGAGTGTTATGTTGGTGTGTGCTGGGTGTGCTGGGGAAAGAAAACGAAAGAGGAACACTGCAAAAGGAACCACTAGGGATCTTTCAAAGCTTCTTCCATGTAGGGGACAGCACAGATATATAAATTTTGGCGGAAAAGAGAAAGTAAAAAAAGACGTAAGAAAGACCGAAAATAAAGACCCAGACCGAACTTTCAAAACTTCTTCCATGTAGGGGACAGCACGGCAAAACAACATTATATGAATTTTGGCAGAAAAGAGAAAATAAAAAAAAGACGTAAGAAAGATCGAAAATAAAGACCCAGACCGAGACAAAGACCACAGGATCGCATCGGGAAGTGCCGCTTTCTAGGCAAGACTTCCGACATCCAACTGAACTGAACTCAGTCTCTCGGTCTGCAGCAGGCGACTTCGGAAGAGCATATATAGGTTGGTATTACAAGACACTTTCGATTCTCACATCAATTATTTATAAAGGTCAAAGAGGGGGTCAGTTGGATCCTAATGAGTGTTTCTTCAGGTTCATGGTATAGAAGAAGACTCACACTACCACCAGGGTCATAAAACTACCCCTGGAAATGCCCACAACTCCTACGAAAGCCTTGTCAATTATGTGTTTCTTCAGGTTCATGGTACAGAAGAAGACTCACACTACCACCAGGGTCATAAAACTACCCCTGGAAACGCCCACAACTCCTACGAAAGCCTTGTCAATTATGTGTCCTTGGGCTGCGACATGTCTTGTAATACGACCCATATGAGTGCAGTGCTTCCCTCTACATAGAAACAGCTCTTAAGGTTCCCCATGTGATGATAATGAAAGTAGCAGCACCAGAATTAAGACATAACAGCACCAGCAGAAGTAGTATAGGTGGAGGAATAGGAGGTGGAAGAGGCGGATGAGAGGCAGCAGTGTTAGGTGCTGTACTGTCCCTCCTCTCCCTCGCCCCGCCACACTCACCTACACAGCACTGACCCACGACTTGGCACGTTCCCTCCACCTCCCCTTCGAAGACACCGCACCTGAAGTAAGGGAGACACGCCCCCTGGCGCCCCTTGTCCCCCTGGCACATGATGGGGTTGGACGCAAACAGGACTGGAAGGAAAGGATAAATGAATGAAGAATATCCTCGCAATCATACCTTCGTCACACTGATCCAGATTTCTTTTTTCAGTTTTATATATTTTTATTTGACGATAAAGTAAGGAAGTTTAGTGATGTAGAAATGTATATGATTGTTTAGCTGTTTTTTCTTTTTGTTATCAGAAAAGAGGCAAAAATTATGCACTGTATCTAGATTTATTAGTCAAATCGTTATTCTGTTCTTCTTCAACACCCCCCACCCCCCCCGCGCACACACACACACACACACACACACACACACACACACACACACACACACACACACACTCACATTTGGCGTCCCTCTGCGTGGAGAGTGAGGTGGTAGCGGCGCCCACCATCACAATCACCGCCGCCGCCGCCGTCAGCAGGAGAAGGGCGTGTGGCCCCTCCATCTTCCTCCCCAGCAGGACGGCCGCGGGGGAGCACACACCTAGAACCTACCTACTTGTAGTGCCGACACCGGGCAACACTACACTGCTGAGGGAGGAGGAGGAGGAGGAGTAGGAGAGGGGGGAGTAGACGAGGAGAACTGACGGAGGAAGAGGTTATTTGAGGTTCTCGGCGGTTCCTTCTCGAGTGTTCGGGCGTAGTGGCGGGAGCTGTGGTGGTGGAGGTGGTGGCGAGGGGTGTGAGGGTGGTGTCCGGTGCGCCCTTGCCTTTATAGTGGAGGGTGTCTTTAGCGGGGAGGTGTGATGTTGACGAAGTTGTGGTGGTGCCGGTGGTGCTGGTGCTGGTGGTGGTGGTAGTAGGGATGTTGTTGTTCTTGTTATTTCTTTTTTGTTGTTGGTGGTGGTGGAGGTGGTGGTACTATATTGTGATGGTTTTGGTTGTTGTTGTTGTTGGCGGTGGTGGTTGTTGTTGGTTCTAGTGTTGTTGTTCTTGGTGTTGGTGGTTATTGTGGTATTACTGTTGTCGTTAATGGTGGTGGTGGTGGTGGTGGTAGGTGTGCTTCTAGTGATGTTCTTGTTTTGGTTGTTGGTGGTGACTGTGTTATGTTGTTGCTCTTGGTAGTAGTTGTGCTTTTAGAGCCGATCTCACAGTCCAACACAGTGTCTTCGTAACAGCCCGAACCAAACTATAAAATCCCATACAATCCAAAATGGTGAGGTCTTCGATGCCACACTAAATACACAAGACTTTTCCCGTGTGGTTTCATCAAATTTGTGAACTTAAATATAAACACCAGACACTCTACAAGGAAATTTCGAAGGCTCTGGTATTGGTTTGGAAGCTTACTAACCCATCATGGGGAACTGTGAAACTGGCCCTTAAACACAGTGGCTTTGTAATCCCCCGAACCAAATTATTCAATCTCATACAATCCATAAAGGTTAGGTTTTTTATCCATTCCTGATACATAATAGATTTCCCGCATGGATTCCTCAAATTTCTTAACTTAGATATGAACACGAAACGCTACACAAGGAATTTTCGAAGTCTTTGGTATTGGTTTGGAAGCTTGCTAACCCATCATGGCGAACTGTGAAAGTGGCCCATGGTGATGTTCTTGTTTTAGTTGTTCTTTGAGGTAGTTGTGATGTTTTCGTTGTTGTTGTTATTGGGGGGAGGTTGGAATGCTGCTGTTTGGATGGTGATTAAATTGATCTTGATGTAATTGCAGCTGATTTTGTTTTTGTTGTTGTTTAGGCTGTTCTCTGAAGGCGTACAGAAATTGATGGACCCACTGCATGCGTCTTGTCTTCCACTTGTCGTACTAGTAGTAGTAGTAGTAGTAGTAGTAGTAGTTGTAGTAGTAGTAGTAGTAGTAGTAGTAGTAGTAGTAGTAGTAGTAGTAGTAGTAATAGTTGTTGTAGTTGTTGCTGTGGCTGTAGTAGGGTACTAATGTGTTGATATAAGGAAATACCCGTGCCCTATTATTTCTACAGTCATTACAGCGATTCCTCTCTGTATTATTTATTTGGACGGGACGACAGTGATTATTTTGGCTGTGTACTGTCTGCTCTGCCGCTCGTGTGTGTGTGTGTGTGTGTGTGAGAGAGAGAGAGAGAGAGAGAGAGAGAGAGAGAGAGAGAGAGAGAGAGAGAGAGAGAGAGAGAGAGAGAGAGAGAGAGAGCACTCAAGCACCATTTGTTTTGTTAGTTGATGTCATTGTCAAGGTGTGCGTGCCTCATATTGACTGATGGACATCCAACACACCAGCTTTTGGTTACATACTAGTGCAGTAGATTATTTAGTTTGTGTCAATAGTGAAGAAACACGCTCTGCAAAAAACACCGATCCATACTTATTAACTTTTCATACTGCCGCGATAGTATTTGTGGTTGTAGGTGTTCAGGGTTCTTTAAATGGAAAACAGTTACGCTTCCATGATTTATTGTTTAACCCAAAGTACGTACATAAATTTCGTGTTACACCAAAAAAAAATCGGAAGACAAAGTTAGATAAGTGGAAGAGGGCGGCAGGAAAGGGATGAATGGAGAGAGCAGAGAGAGGCAGGGAGAGTGGGCGGCTGCTGTGTTTCCTTGGGCCCCTGTTGGAGAGAGAGAGAGAGAGAGAGAGGGCGGAGGACTACCCAGGGCTCTCCTTTTATAAGACAGTGTCGGCCTATTGAACAGTCCTAATTAGCCGGCACAATTAACAAACATTTTCCTCAGCATCGCTCATTAGCACCCTTCTCTTTTACATATTTTATGCATCTCCAGCACATTTCCATTTACACTGACGGCAATTTTGTAAACAGAAGAACATAAGGGATAGAGGCGGGGAGACCATTGCGTAAGGAACACATTCTCAATATTTCAGTGCGGAACGGCAAGAACGCTCCCCGATTTCTGCTCAAATTTAGCGCTCCAGCGAAGAAACGCCTTGCCGGTCACGAGGTGGCGTGTTATGTAGCAGCTCACAAGAAGCTCACTCCACTGCAAATCTGAAAGCCAAGAACGTTATCACCTCAGAAATATAGGCCCCTCATATGGCAACACGGGCGGCCGACCCCAGACACGCCAGGTAGGGCTGGGCGGCTGGGCCCCCTGCGCGCCGCCCTGCCACCGCCGCCACTCCACAGCTGGCAGGTGCACCAGAACCGGCACAGTGTAACCCTCTCTAAAGCCTTCCCTGGATGCCCTGAGCATACCCACACCAAGCCCAAGGCTACTCGTGACACGGTTAGCACGGGAGAGGGTTGTGGAGGTGTCTCAGAGGGCAGGAAGACTGCGTGTTGGCGAGGCGTGTGGTGGCTGTGGGACACGCCGGCACAATCCCATCACTTATGGTCTCCTGTTGAAAAAGCGCCCTGAAAAAGTCAGTGATGTGTATCGACTGTGGTTTTGAGGTCACGGGTTCACTTACGCACAAGAGTTTTAGTTCCAACATATTCAGAGGAAATATCGCCCTTATAGCCACGATGAGTCACCTTACAGGTTCATTAACCTGGGATAGGGAGGGGGGATGGATGCATACCAGAGAGAGAGAGAGAGAGTCAGCCATTCATAATTCATCCTCTCCAAGTTTTCCATACAAAAATTGCATCGGCTAACTAATCCACCGCAAAAGGGGGAGCGAGAGAAAGGAACAAATGCCACACTCAACAAGGTCGATATTTTCACTCCGCTCTTGCGTCCGGCCGTCCTTCACGCCCCACGATCCATCGCTCGATCCACACACGCACATCCCATCCCGTCCGTATCGACCGTAAGCCCTTATATCTGTCTACATGCTGGGTAAATGTTGAAGATAGAAAAATATAGTCGATAAATATAACAACACATGTCGCCGAGCGTGTGCTGTGAGGGTGCGAAAGAGGGAGAGAGGAAGGAGGTCGTGGGGGAGAGTTACGCCAGCCCCGACACGCGTAGGTTAGTCCTTTCGTCCGCCTGCCCGTCTGCGTTGCCACTCTCGCCCTTATGCCCTCTACTCTCACGTCTTACCAAGCGAACATACGCACACACGTGACCGGAGGAGGGGGAGAGACAGGCACGCACGCATCCCAGCATCCTTGTGACATTTGACGTGAGGATGAGCTCTCCACTGTCTCTTAACTGCCCAATTCTGGATAGAGGTTCATAAGACTACGTTGCTGTCTGGCGCGCGTTGGGGCTTCTCTTCCTCCCAGGCTCCCAGCTCCCAGCCCTTGACTCCCGTGCCTGGCTGCACCTCCCTCCACCGCTGATGGCTGCCACCTCCCTCCACTTGCCATCTCCACCAGAGACAAATACGGGTTAACATCGCCTTTTCATCATACTCAGGTGCAATAATAACCGATTTCATGTTTTGCGGTAATGGATTATGGAGGTGATGTGTCTCCTTTCAACACTACGAGTATCACGAAGACGGTTCAGGAAAAATTTCACCAATCGACATTTGGCGGAGAACGTGCTGGGCCGCTGGGCCCATGGAGACAGCCCAGCTACGCATCCCAAGAGTCAATTCACATATTTCCCTTCATATAACAAATCGCTTTTCGTTTCCTTGTGAATCTCCTGTTGTTCCATGTTCTGCTGCATGGTGGCAGTCCTTCCCTAGTGAACATCTTTCGTAGGAGGCGCGGGCTGGGGCAAGTGAGGGCGGCAGACGGGTGCAGGGCCAGGGTGTGGGGTGGGCGGCACTCACACTGCGCAGCGGATCGACCTTCCTCCCCTCAACTCTCCTCAGAAACTGTCTCCACCTTTCACAGTGCTCATATTGCTTTCAGTGGCGGATTTTCCTAAAGCGAGATGGGTTTTTTCATGATTTCACGATTTCCCTCTAGTTATTGATCAGTGTCATTAACGACAAAGATTCCTTGAACGTGCACAAACTACAGCACATCCAGCCCTCCTCTCATGTCACCTCTCCGCCCCCGCCCCCCCCTCACACACACACACACACACACTGCTGGGCGCGCAATGAGTGGCGTTTACGTCACCTCCTCTCCAAAAGTTTTCATCCGCTGAACTTATATGGAAGTTACACAAGCACAAGCGGGGGGATTCTGGAGCTGCCCTGTGTAGGCCACCCGGCCTCTTGCAGTCTCCCTATATTCTTATGCTCTTATAATATTTGCCTGAACCCATGACGAAAAAAAAAAATCGGGACAAAAACGGGAAATCATGGGGCTGACTACTAGATATACAAATCATTTTTATCACTTATAACTGGCTGAAGAAAATCGTCTTGCTTCACTGATGTTCGTCCACAATAACTATTGAAAGAAATAGCGTGTAGAGGCAGGATTGGCCTGCTGGAGTTTTCATTATTTAAGTTTTGTATTTACTTTCACTCGAGTTTTTCGGACACAGTAAATTAATAATCTCATAAAGACAGAAACCCCAAACCAACCAAATGAATCTCCATATTTCAGAAGATATATTTTAGTTTTGACGTCACTTGCCTCTCCTTTATCCACATCCTCTTGTTTTGTGCTCTGAAAGTTACTTCAAACGTGTAGAAAGTATGAAGGTTCTCACAGGCTAATTCCCTCTTAATTTCACATATTTCTGTTTTATCACACTCTAGAAAGTCCTGCTTAGCTTTCACGCTTTCAATACACGTAGTAGAAAGTATTAACGCTCTAAGCGCCACCTCTTCCTTGTAGGCACTAGGTATACACAGGAGTGGCCGTCGAGGGGGAGTGGGGGGAAGGGGAGGAGGCGGGCGAAGGATCGGAAGGTTGGTGGGATATGGGGCCATGACCAAGAGTGTGTCAGTGGGGCTCGTTGGTTTACCCTTGCAATTGTCACGCCTGCACGACGCCTATGTGAATAAGGGAAGAAAGTGTCTGCTGTCCGTTTTATGACGAGAAAGTTTATATGTCATCCGGCTGACTGTCTTTTTTTATTATTTGGTCTTTGTGACGTCCGGGTTACTACAGCTTACCTCTGCCTCTTTCTCCCATTCAAGTGTGCTAATTTTAGAAACAAAGGTACACCAAACGTTATACTGAATCGCGCTCACGTTTACTACAACTAGAAACAATGAGAATGATAATGATAATAATAATAATAATAATGTCAACGGTGATGCTGAAAATAATTACAACAGCAGTAATAATAAGAGTAATAATAAAACAATATTGTGAGTTATATATAATAATCTGACTGACTAAACAACGACTCGGCCAACTCAAGCGTCGTCATTCGAAGGTTCAGTGTTTATCGCAACGTGTAGCTGATGAGCAAGTAATTATGTAGTCACCTGCTCACAACAAGAAGGTCAAAAGTTAGGTTAGGGTTACGCTACAGCGGCTCGTTGCGTCGGCGCTCATCTTCGTCATCTCTGCCCTGGAGACGCTGGGGAAATGTGACGCTGGAGTTACCACAATTTACTTTCCCAAAGTTTCTCGAGGTTCCCTGATAGGCTACTGGTCAGCCCGAATGAGAGGAGGAACAACAGGATGGGCCTCGCACCGACCGGCCACGGAGGAGCTATTGCACACACACACAAAGAAACGTAGTTAACTAATGACATGCAATTAACCTTTACTCACTTCGCTTTTACTCACTTTGCTGTGGGAAACACTGATATTTCTTAAGCCACACAGTTCTCTCTGATCGTGCATAATCAATATATATTTTTTTTTCTACAGCAGAGGAGTCAGTTCAATGGCATAAAAAAGGTAACAAATGTGAAAAAAAGCCCGCTACTCACTGTTCCTATAAAGAGCTGGAGAAGTGGCCGAAAGATAGGTCAGTTTCGGGAGGAGAGGTGTCCTGATATGCTTATATGCTTAAACGTTACACCTATCCTTAATTAAAGAATCCTCAGCTACCTTCTCGCCCAAAGAGTACAGTCCTATCAAAAGCGTTTCAGCGACTACTTGCTAAACGTTTTTCCCTTTTCTAGAATTTATATCACTTGTTTCCAGATACTCAATTTGGTTGTAGAAAAGAAAATGGGTAGGTACTTGTGATGCACTCTTGACCATGAGACTTCAGGTTCATGCTTCTCTGGTCGGAGATTAGACTTGTTTCTCTTGATTTCTCCTCAGCATTTAATTTAGCTAACAATAAAGCATTAATTTTTAAACTTTTGTCATTAGCTATAAATGGTTCGTTTTTAAATGTTTGACCTGACTTCTTCGTTATCTTACAGGCACCAAAGCGTTGCGATTGATGGATATTTTAGCAGCTTTACTAAGGTTGTCCGGTGTTCCCGAGGGCAGTATTCTGTATTAGTGATTTGTGGCAGGGGATTTCTTCTCATTTAATGACCAATGCCAATGATACTTCTTTATTCTTCCCTATTCCTGATCCTCAAAGTAGGCTTCTTGTTGTCACCCAATTGAATGCAGATCATGTTTTTTCTTGGTGTCAGCGTTGGGGCGTGGAATCAATCCTGCCAAGACTAGCAGCGTCATTTTTAGTCGCCCAAGAACCGCGGATCCACCACATCCTGATATCTTAATTGACAACCAAGTAATCAACACATAACTTCTTGAAATGACTTGGTGTAACATAAGATTCCAAGTTGACCTTTGAAAGTCACATTAGGAAAACTGCTTCTCTAATCCAGAAGGCTAGTCTATTAAGGGCTATTTCTAATGATAATGTTGTAAAGTTTTTTTCCCTCATTTTCCCTTTTTTTTTTTTTTAGTACTGTGCTCCAGTTTGGATGTCGGCAGCTGCATCTCATATTAACCCTTTAGATCGTTCTTTCAATTTGATAAAGCTTCTTCCCAACCTCAACATGCAGCTGTCATCATCGAATGGTTGGTGCTTTGGCCTTGCTTTTGAAGATTGTCAGTAATAACGAGCACCCTCTTCACGATCAGGGAAGAAGAGAAAACAAGATGAATAAAGGACGCAGCCAGAGAGAGAGAGAGAGAGAGAGAGAGAGAGAGAGAGAGATGCATCGGCTCATTTTCAGCCTACTCCCCGTTACATGCCATAGTTTACAATTCAATGAGAGTGCTCTTCAATAATTTTTTGCCCAACTAACCAATATTCCCCTCCACTGATCCCCAATTTGAATAGACTATTGACTGTACTTTCAGAGGGGACCGTTTCTCCTATTGACATTGATAAGCTTAAAATAAGAGTCCACACCCACCTGTTAACTCAATAGTCTTTTTGTTGTTGTTGTTGTTGTTTTTCCCTCCCCCCTCACACACCTTTCTTTTTTTTCTTTTTTTCAATCTTCTTACTTTACTGTCACTCCATTTTATTTTTCATATCCATGTTTGCTCATCGAAGGGACTCAGGAACTATTTCATATTTTTTACTTGATATCCTTTCATTGATCTCAATAATGATGATGATGATGATAATAATAATAATGATAATAATAATAATAATAATAATAATAATAATAATAATAATAATAATAATAATAATAATAGTGGTGGTAGTAGTAGTAGTAGTAGTAGTAGTAGTAGTAGTAGTAGTAGTAGTAGGAGAAGTAGTAGTAGTAGTTTCACTCAACATCATTATCATTACTGGCTGTGCTGTGACTGACTACAGGAAATTATTCCCCCTGAACATAAAATGGGAATAAAGAGAACCAAAAATGCATCAATTGCCTGTAAATTAACGGAGTTGGCAATTGTATCCATGACTGTAAGTTGCTGCCGACACATGTGCCGTAAAGGGAAAAATATGCATGAACTGAATACTTTGAGCCCCCCAAACACACACACTCTCTCTCTCTCTCTCTCTCTCTCTCTCTCTCTCTCTCTCTCTCTCTCTCTCTCTCTCTCTCTCTCTCTCTCTCTCTCTATATATATATATATATATATATATATATATATATATATATATATATATATATATATATATATATATAATTCATATAATCATAAGCAGCAGCAGCCTGTACTATAATATTAAATTATAATCGTTTGTCCTGTGCACCGAGTTTCAGATTTCGATATAAGCATTCCGTAAACTTCTTAATTCATCACATCATCTGCTAAATGACTTCACTTTGGGTGTCTTGTAGCAGTTATTTCACAGTCTGCCACTTTTTTGTTCGACGTATGCTGCCCTCCCTCCTACATTGTACTTGTGTCCTGGCTATTGCCATTTCTTGATTCTAATTGTCTATCTCGAAGTTGCTAAATTAGTTACTGTATATAGGTGGAAGTAGGTATGGATAGACAGATTCGTACAAGCACACATGGAGTCATGGATAAACAAATATATTATCAGAAAAAAGCAGGGGAGAAATATATGTGTGTGTGTGTGTGTGTGTGTGTGTGTGTGTGTGTGTGTGTATATATATATATATATATATATATATATATATATATATATATATATATATATATATATATATACATGTATGTATGTACACACACACACACACACACACACACACACACATACACACATATGGAGTATGCATCACACGTGTGGGGGGGGCTCCACTCACACAGCTCTCTTGGACAGAGTGGAGTCTAAGGCTCTTCGTCTCATCAGCTCTCCTCCTCTTACTATTAGTCTTCTACCTCTTAAATTCCGCCGCCATGTTGCCTCTCTTTCTATCTTCTATCGATATTTTCATGCTGACTGCTCTTCTGAACTTGCTAACTGCATGCCTCTCCCCCTCCCGCGGCCTCGCCACACACGACTTTCTACTCAAGCTATTGTCTTACGGTATTGCCTTTACTGTCCAAATCCCTTACGCAAGAGTTAACCAGCATCTTCACTCTTTCATCCCTCACGCTGGTAAACTCTGGAACAATCTTCCTTCATCTGTATTTCTTCCTGCCTACGACTTGAACTCTTTCAAGAGGAGGGTATCAGGACACCTCTCCTCCCGAAATTGACCTATCTTTCGGCCACTCCTCTAACACTTTTTAGGAGCAATGAGTAGCGGGTTTTTTTTTTAACATTTGTTACCTTTTTTTATGCCCTTGAACTGACTCCTCTGCTGTAATATATATATATATATATATATATATATATATATACATATATATATATATATATATATATATATATATATATATATATATATATATATATATATATATATATATATATATATATATATATATATATATATATATATATATATATATATATATATATATATATATATTTCTTGCAGTGCCACTGCTAGATGCTCATACGTAACATCGTAACAGTGCATGCAATGGCTGCAAGAATTTAATGGCTTTATTGTCATGTGAGCATCTTGGACGTTATTCTAGATGGATTCCAGACATTACTGTTGAAGAACTTATGACTGACGATACTCGTATCCGATTTTCGGCAAAGACCGGCCCTTGGCCTCTGCTGTCGTCCACGAGTCCATACCATACTCTGGCCGTGATCTACTTTCTTCGGGAACTGAAGATGATCGTTGTCTATTTAAACTCTATTGATATCTTCCTCTCTTTTTTATACGCAGCAGCCTATTGCGGCATTTTTGTCCTTGATCTGTTTCCTTTACCGTTGAAAACAATGTACATATTATATTCTCTGCCCCGCGTTCTTCAATAATAGTTTTGTAGCCGCCACACACCCTTGAGCACTTACTTTCAGACGATGATCTCCGTCCAAGCCTGGCAGGGAACATTTCAGCCGCAAGCCATGATGAACAACTCCCAGTCCACCCTTCTTCAGTCGATCTCGTATTTATGGGAAAAAGTAGCGACATGAACTCGTGGTCGACTCTGGGTTATAGCATTTATAGGCTGTATAGCACATGTACTCGGCAAGTGTCTGGAGGCATGTGGCTATCAACAGATGGGTCACCTCTTACTGTACGAGTGGCGAATCTTGTGTTATTTTTAGTTTTGTTCTAGACACTAATTACCTTGACAATGAGAAGAGTTTTTTCTGCATTGTGGCGTAACAGTGAATGTGAATGAGTGAGACAAATTACAGCCTTGACCTTATATGTGTCCGCTGATTTAGCATAAACAAAGCACCTCTATTTAGGCCAGCGTGGTTCCCAAACCCATGGTCGCGACCCAAATGAGGGTCGCTTGAATGTTTCTTAAGGTCGCTTGAGGATCTTGGAAAAAAGCCATAGTTATAATTATAGCGTACAATAAGGACCGATTTTTTTTTAAATCACATCTAGAGAGAGAGAGAGAGAGAGAGAGAGAGAGAGAGAGAGAGAGAGAGAGAGAGGTCAATTTTAGATTTTTCAGTAATGTAGATGAATTACTTCAGGACAGCATGGAGATTCCGCTAAACACATATACCAACAAAAGTATTGTTGAAATAAAGCACCCATACACATATACAATACGGCACGTCATACGAGTAGCAAATAAACACGCGCTCCTAGTTCTAGAGCTCGTTGGTCCTCCGGTATTATGTATTCTTTAATATTTAGAGTCAGGGACCATCCCGAGTTGTGGGACCACAGCCATCAACATTTCTGGAAGTCTACGCTGAAGAAGGTTAGAAGGATTGGTGTACACATCATGGGTCTCCCTCCCTTCTCTTCAGCCATGACCGAACCCAGACTCGTCTTTTCTTCTTCTGCGCTCGTTGAATAACGGCAAGTAATGCCGTCACAGCTGCACACTTAGCTGTAATGCGAAGCGATAGATGTAGTAGGCGCCATGGCTGAGGCTTTGTTTACAATGTTGCTCGTTGCTCGCCACTCGTCGCTCGTAAGTGTGACGACAATAGTGACTTGCTCGTGAGCAAAAGCTGCCAGCAAGAGCTCGTGCTCGCCAGATTTGGGTCCAGTGTGACGCCAGCTTAATACCTGTCCGCCGAGCACGTCATACGAGTAGTATTCACGTAGGGTCTACTGCTTGTCCGCCAAGCAGACAGCGAGGAGGCGGAGGATAAAATAAAATATTTATGAAAGTATAACAAAAACAATTGGAAATAAATACTACATGTTCACGCATATAGGGTCTCCAGGCCAGGTCAAGACTATCTATAGGGTTGCAACCAGAAAAGTTTGGGAACCAATAGTTTAGGCCCACACCGGGAAAAGAACTTTACCCAGTCTAACCCCTCCCTCCTTCTCCTACACCACTGGCCATGAAGCTGCGAAGCGCTGCTGCCTCATTCCACATCCCCCATTCCCCCACCGCCCAGCTCGATCCTTGCCGTGTGTGAATACTGTTTCCAAGCGCTCGATCTGTGTGTGTGTGTGTGTGTGCAGCAAACAGTATCTATGTCAAAGTACAGGGGTCAAGTTGTACTAATGAATGAAAAGTTATGGATACAAAGTTTGAAGAGTTTTACAGTGCTTGTGAGGAATTAATTGGAGCTGATCCTCAATGTAATGAACAAATTACTCAGGAGTTGGATGACTGTGAGAAGCTTAACTTTAATGTAATCCATGAAGTTTCAGAAAAAAATTAAAGCTCTGTAGCATGAAAATGATTCCAATGTTTCCAATGTTTCAAAGGGTAAACAAGAGCAGGTTGGAGCTAAGGCAGCATGAGGCTGTATATAATAATGGAGTGAGTCGATCAGTTGAACCCAAGTCAACTTGACAATGAATGGAAGGGAAAGGAGCAGCTGCTTCAACAGTACGTAAACAATCAGCCTCAAACTCTTGCTGAAGTAAAAGCCCAGCCAGTTAAAAAGGAAGAATTTCGTCAACCCTTTGACTTAAATGAGGTAAAAGAAGAATTGTATAAATCAGCCGAAAGGATTTTTTATGTTACCTAACAAGGAACTTAGCCTTAATGCCAAAGTTTCCTCACCAAAAGGTTGATTTGCAGGATACTGACATGTAAACAACAATTATGTAATCATTCAAATGACCCTGACAGTGTTAGGCATATTACCCACCCTTCTCCAGGTTCAGTCAGTCATCTAGATGCAATGCAGAGCTAGGATAGCAGATATTACGTCAAATGAGGACACAATGCTCTGTCGACATTCTGTGTCCTGACTCCCTTTTATTGTGTCCTTCAATAGCAAGGCAGCATTTAACTGAATTCATTATCTGCAAATGATTCTGGGTGTGAAACCCTGCACTAACATATCAGACAAAATTAGTTATTCTGTGATAGTTATAAGGTCTGCTGAGCCTCCTACGTACGTTTGGTGTAAAGCGCGCGCCCTCTCGGCCACACCTTCCAGAATGCTCCAGTCCTCCCTAAATCGTTCTCTATGGAGTATGGCGGCTTTATTTAGCTGTATACCATTGATGCATCGCCAAAACCTAAATTAGTTTATTTATCGGTGACCCAGAGTAATATTAGACCAACTAGAGGGGAGGAGGGGTAGGGCAAAGGCACACGTTGGCCCCACAACTGGCGTCAAGGGGGCCGTCGGGGGCCATTGGGTCTGGTATCGGGTTCGCCTGGTCACTTACCACATAACCTCCGCCTATCACCCGGTCTTATGGCGCCCTATCGCAAGAGTCCTCCGGAACCCTTTGTTTAGCGCGTTTTTCGCCACGGGAGCTTGGGAGCACGTTGGCCGTTCTCGTCTGTCTCTTCCCTATGGGTCGCTGTTCCGAGGAGCCGGGCCCGCCCTCTCCGGCAGCAGCACGCGGCACATGGTGGTGACACGGGGCCAGCAGCGGCGGCGGCCAGGCGGAGGGAGGGAGGGAGGGGCGGAGGCGGCGCGTTGTGTGTGTGTGGTGTGTGTGTGTGTAGGGGGGGTGGGGGGCGGTTGTCGCTGTGTGTGTGTGGGGCGGGGGGGTTGTCGTTGTGGGGGTCGTTGTGTGTGTGTGGGTTGTCGTTGGAGGTTCGTTGTTGTTGTCGTTGTGGTGGGGGGTCGTCGTCGTTGTATGTGGGGGGGTTGTTGTCGTTGTGGTGGGGGGTTGTTGTCGTTGTGGTAGTGGGTCGTTGTCGTTGTGTGTGTGGGAGGAGGTTGTCGTTGGGGGTTCGTTGTCGTTGTCGTTGTGGTGAGGGGTTGTTGTCGTTGTGGGGGGTTCGTTGTCGTTGTGTGTGGGGGGGTGGGATTGTTGTCGTCGTGGGGGGGGGGGGGAGGGGTCCTTGTCGTTGGGTGCGTGGGAAGGGAACGAATGACCACCATGCTTCTTGTTGCTCCAGGGCGTCAATATTATTATCAACTTAATTCGCCCCTATGAATGTGTCTGCAGTCACAGATCGAATACCTACACCGATTTCAAGGAATAGCCTTCTACGCAACTTCGTTCATCGGACATTGCATCTACATACTTTTATAGGGTCACCCCAGAGTGTTTTGGTTGGCGCTGCACCCCATCATACATATATAGTATTGAGGGTTGGCTTCCTCCTTTACTAAACCCTCGTAATGCTGGCTTTTTCATGCTGGCAGGTCAAGGACAGTAGTCTCCTCCCTTCTCCTTTGTTGTTTTACTTGCAACAATAATCAATCAATCAATCAATCAATCAATCTAAGCCTATTGTTACATCGATACACTTCATATCTCTTCTCGACGCAATAAGACTCGAGCAACTTCCTATTTCGGTGCTGATACAAATAAATGATCTTGCATCTTGCCCACTGTAAGCTCAATGATCTTACCCAATAATGGCTACCGAGTGTACTAGGAAAATTCGGTGGAATCATTATTTCGTGTTATCTAGTTATTTCCGCTGTAGGTACACCAATACTTTTTGAACGCAGTTTATATAACTCCTTCAAGACGGGTACTTCAGCCTTATTGGTGTCCTTGCTGTTTTTATGGTGACATTCCATTCAACCAAGGGCTGTTTTTGCTTGTCTCGATCACCCCCGA
This sequence comes from Eriocheir sinensis, assembly GCF_024679095.1. NCBI lineage: Eukaryota > Metazoa > Arthropoda > Malacostraca > Decapoda > Varunidae > Eriocheir > Eriocheir sinensis. The sequence continues at coordinate 7,213,536 of NC_066566.1, read as the reverse complement.
TTACACACACACACACACACACCATCGCTAGGTTTCCTTATCAGTAAGTGACCACACAGATCCACTGCAATGCTACAAAGTAATGTAGCAGTGAAATAAATATATGAGTTATTAGTATAATTTCGTTCTGAGGTAATATTCTATTCTATAGTCACATCCATCGCATTAATAAAGGCGTCATGCAACGGTTGTCAGCCCTGCAAGGCGACATCAGCGGGAAGGTTGGCATCAGTGTTGGCAGCTGGGAGTTAAAGGTAAACACAGTGGCCGCGTGACGCCCTACAGGTGGTTGACGAGTGGCTGACATGTCCCGAGCCCACGAGCAGCAGCAGGAGGTGAAGTACGTGTACGACCTGCCCTACACCGAGAGGAAGCAGCTCTGCAACATACTGGACTCCAACAATGACTGGGAGAGGCTAGGTAGGTGGGGCATGGCGCTGGGCAGGGCGCGCCCTTGGGAGGTGGGCGGGTCCCGTGAGGGGTTGGCGTGACACTGAACAACAAACTCATTGGTTAAGATTCGTTTTATTACCGTGCCAGTATTTCATTACCTACCTTATGAAACATCATTAGCTCTTCATATATCTTTTCTACAAACGTTCAACAATCATGGGAACGCTTTCAAAATCCAATTCAAGGACTATTTCTTGTTGAAAATAGGGGATGACATTCACGAAAGCGTAGCCTCCTCTGGCGGCGGTGGTGCAGCCGGTGTTGCGAGGAATACCTCCTCGCAGAAATAAGTTGCATATACATGTGGGGGGTCCAGGGGGGCACAGACCCCCCTTTTTAGAAGAGGGGACGAGAGGGGCGAAGCCCCCCCATTAGAAGGTCGTACAGTTCGGTTGAAGTAGTTTAAATATGCTCCTGGTTTAAATATGCTCGGCGGTGGCCGAACTGGTAGCGTACTGGGCCCACATTCACCGCGTGATGGACGACGCGGGTTTGAATCCCCACGCTACCACTCGGATTTTTCAGTCGCCGCCGAGTGGCTTAAAACTACCCACATGCTGTCCTGAAGACCACCCATCAACCTGGACTCAAGAGGAAGCTGTCCAAGCGAATCAAGAACGAGTTCCGGGGGGCAGCATGAGCCAGTGCAAGATGGCGCCACTATAAACACTCGCCTGCGCCAGAACGGGCTGGGCCGACCATCAGGCCCCACCTGGGAGAAGCCTTGGGCTGACTTTCAGGCCCCACCAGGAAGATGCCTATCGGCGCAACAGGCAACGACGTAAAAAAAAAAAAAAACTCTGTGAGCTATTTTGTGGCGGCGGCACCATCGCCGTGGCTGCTGCCAAAGGAGGCTACGCATTCGTGAATATTATCCCCTATTTTCAACAATAAATAGTCCTTGAATTGGATTTTGAAAGCGTTTCCATGATTGTTGAACGTTTGTAGAAAAGATATATGAAGAGCTAGTGATGTTTCATAAGGTAGGTAATGAAATACTGGCACGGTACTAAAATGAATATTTACCAACTCATTTGGTATTTAACCCTAAAAATGCCAAATTCACTGGGGGGTTGACAATTCCCAGGGGGTATTCCAGAAGCTCACCCATCTTAGCAAAGGACACCTTGGTGCTATATGAAGTATGTGCTCATATAACACATTACTATATTGCTGTGCCATCACAAATCATTCATTCATGAGATAGCATTTCTGTGTTTTGCAACAAAGACAATTTATTCAAAGTACTAAAATCTAGAAAAAAAGTTTCGTCCACCAATTCACCAAGGGTGAATTTCTGGAAGATACTAACGCTTTTTAGAAATTTTCACGCTACATCTCACCATCTCTCGTCTTCAAATATTATGTACGGTATATAATTCATTTTTACACGGGTTAGACTTTCTTTATTTGTTATTTTTTTGGTTTTTATATCTGGTCCATTTTTCTTCTGTCGACAATAGCCTTTTGATGTTTCTTTTCTTCTTATCCTCACACAATTAATACTTGTCAGTTATATTCCTTATTTCTTTTTGTTATGTTTCTCCATTTTTTTCCTTGCTTTGTCCCTTATCTCTTTTGCCCTTTCACTTCTCATTGTAACACTCCTTTTTTCCTTTCCCTCGCTTTATATAGTGGTACATATTTTGCAACACCTTGGTTTTATATCATTAGGAAAAGATCGTATTTGCTCAGCACATTCATTACTTTTTTCATCTCATTCCTTTCAGTTTAACTGAGGAATCGTTTTAACTTTAATGCTCTTTTTCACAAAGTTCTTCCTAGTCTTCTTGTGCATCTCATTTTGCTTACCGGTATGTGTGTTTGCGTGTGCGTGTGAATTCATGTGTGTGTGTCTTTGTGTCTGTGTGTTCATGCCTACAAGAGTGACTGAGTGAGTGATGAGCACAGTTGGCATTAAAAGCCTGCCCCACCCCCTTCTCCCCCCCAAAAATGGCCCCAGAAAAACAAAAAAATGCTCTTAAAAATTGTAACACATCAGTCAGAGGCACTGGATATCATTTGACCTAAAGAGTTGCCCACTGATAATATTGGCGAGGTGCACAAAGTTGTGAATCTAAATATGTCTAGGAGTGGACATTTGTAACCACTTTCATGGTTTACAATGATTAACATTTGAATAATATTTAAATACTATGTAGTGAAAGCCATTTCAATGGATTCTCTCTCCTCAGACTGTAATTGTCTGTTTAATTTTAAAAGGTCTCTCATACAAAGCTGATTTGTATAAAAAGTATTGATAATGGTAATGATGGTAAAATTGATAATGATGTTAAAAGTAAAGTAAAAGTGCAGAAGGAGTGTTGTGACCTCAGGTGGCTCCCATATGAACCTGAAGTGGGGTGAGTTGGAGGAGTTCCGTCGTGCTGAGAAGTGTGGCGAGTCCCCGACCAACCGACTGCTACAGGCATGGGGGCAGCAGAACCACACTGTTATGGAGCTGTTCCTCCTCCTGTGGCAGATGAAACACTTCCAGGCCATGAGAGCACTTCAGTCTTGCAGTGAGTGATGTATTAGTATGTCATTATGATTTTGTGTATTCAAAGCAAAAGATGACAGACCGAATTATTAAATGTGTACAATGTTTTTACACACTGTTCTTTTAGAGGACACTGCTCAATATTTTCCAGAGACATTGGTTATGATGACAAAAAAAATTTTGGTTGTTTATTCTCACAGGGAGATAGAAAATCATAATTTACAAGTAAAATAATATTGTGACTAAAATTTAGTAACTCCAGCACCTACCATGTGTGGGAAGAAGCAGCCATATTTGCTTCTTTTTGCACAAAGGAGGCTAGTGTTTTGGGCTCAGTACTTCACCTCTCTATCACTCAACTAACTTTTGCAGTTCCAGAAAAGTATCACCGCTTGATCAATGATCCTGAGTCTCGAGTCACTGAAGTGTTCATGGAAAAGAAGCCTGTAAAGGGAGTTGTAATCCAAGAGCCTCCCCAACCTGCAGCTGCAACAGGTCAGCACATTGTACAGGCAAGTCGTGACAGCTCAGCAAGGCCCCACAACACACCATCAACCTCAACTGTCCCCCAAGTTAGCTCTCAGAGGACTGAGGAAAAATCATCATTGTCATTAAGCCAGCAAACAACGGAGCAGTTACATTTGGTGAGTTTGTTATTGATTATGATTGAAGTGTTTTCTATTTTGTCCTCTATGAATGTTTATTTTGAGACAGTACAGATAGTCCTTGAGTTATGATGTTTGTGACTTACAACCACTTGTACTTACAACCAGGTTAAATAATAATAATAATAGGTTAAGCAATGAGTTGATATTTTGAATATCCCATTGTGGATAAAGCAGCTCTTCTTTACACAGTGTTCCTGGGTGTATTACCCCCTCCCCACCTCCATGCTGCTGTCCTCATATGCTCGCACTACCCCAGCCCACCCACACTTCCACTTAAGTAGCCTGTGGAGCTCACACTGTAAACACTGCTTACACTACAGTTGCTACTTTACCAGTTTATAGGTCTAGTCTGATGTACTAGCATGCCACTAGGTCTAGTAGATGCCAGTTACCTAAATCTAGCAATATGTTTGTATAGCAAACTGTAGGCCTATAAGCTGGTAAGTAGTGACTGTAGCATGAATTCCACAGGCAACTGAGGGGAAAGTGTGGATGGGCTGTGGCACATTTGATTCACCCATTAGCCACACAACTCCAGACAGGTGAGGGGGTGAGCCAAACCAGTTAGTCAATTAGCCGAGTACAACAAAAATGGTGTCCCACAACAATAGCTCCCTCACAATATTCCAGCAGCAGCTCTTATAGGTGACCATTTACCAGGAGCATCAATTGTTGTTGAACAAAACAGTTGTAGAAGGTAAGAAGATGCAGCAGAGGTGACACTGGCCACACTTATATGAATTTGACACCTTTGTGTACAAACACTGCTCCCCTCCTGCTCGCACAACCCCCTGCACAATGACTTGATGAGGCATTTGGCTAAAACTGCTATCTTGTCAAAACTTATTGGCTCCATTGCATAACATTGCACAATGTCGCATGGCTAACAGGTTAAATGAACACGGAGCTGGGGTGAAGTGAGTGCCTGAGAACAGCAGCAGGGTAGGGAGAGAGTAGGAAATGTGGGAACACTGCTCTTTTCATGTCGAAATATTTTATTAATATTTCATTTTATTTTTTACTGCAAATTTTTACTTATGACCAGTTTAACTTAGGCCTGCCTGTTGGAACTAAGCCCCGTCAACTCGAGGACTATCTGTATATAATGTCACTTTACTTTGCTTGTACTTCAGAAACACTTCCAATCCAAGGAATTAAAATCCTTGAATTTCAAAAGATAGATGTGAATAGACCAATTAGTATTTGGAATTCATTGCACACTAATTTTGTATTTTGTCAATCCACTATCAGAATTACAGTGTGGAGGGGGCCTGTGCTCTGGATCCCTCTCACTACCACAATCTTCAGAAGCTTGACCAGAAGCTGTCTAACCCCAACTACTGTTCTTCCTCAAAAGTCCCAGTGTCTCTCCTGTGTCCAGCATCTGACAGACACCCACCCACCACATGTGCCTCCATCACTCACCAGTCAACAACCCATGAGTCCCCTTCTTTGCCTGTGACTCACACAGCTAGCTTGCCCAAGTCAGAATTTCCTTCAATAGCAAGCTCTAAGAAAGCCATTGGTTTTGTGTCTACTGCTTCCAACCCCAATAAGACCCTTAGTCTTACAGCAACAGCTTCCAACCCTAAGAAAGCCCAGCAAGCAATCCTTATGTCCCATTCGTCGTCACCAACTCACGCAGCTGACTTATCTAAGTTACAAATTTCATCTGAAACAATCCCTAAGAAAGCACCTACTGCATCCAACCCCAATAAAACCCTCAGCCTTAAACCAACACCTTCCAACCCTTTGAAAGCCCTTAGCATTGCCCCAACAGCATCCAAGAAAATCCTGAGATTTCCTTCAGATGATGGGGCGGAGAGGAAGATTAACAACAATGAAGGTCTTAGGTAAGGACTGTTGTGACACATTCTCTTATGAGCTGAATGGTTTTTATTTTTAACAACAGAAAGAGTGGAGAGTTCTGAAGCTGATAGCCAAAGAAAAGTTTTGAATATACACCAACTCAGTTTAAGGGATCTTAGTGTGATATGAAATTATCTTTTATCTTTATAGAACTGTTTGGAAATGAGTTATTGGAAAAGACCATGAGATGTGATCTGAGTTTATATTTTGAGTAATAGAGATGTGCACAGAATATTTGGCTTAAATGATAAAAGGAGAAGGAGAAAGGAATTAGTGTGTCCAACAATCAACCTCCAGTCTCTCAATCAGTACCGTTTTGACTCACATAATGGAAAATGCTGTCACCAAGAAATCATATCTTGATCTTGATAATTAATTCACATTAATCATAATAATAATAATTAATTCTATTCATTAACACATACATATACAAATAGAAAAAAAGTTGTATTTGTATAGACTCTTTCATGTGCCATATATTGATATAATAAGAGATTTTGAAAGTAACTAATGAACAAATTGTGGTACGATGTTAAGATATGCTTTCCAGAGAGGTTTTGGCTGCAAACTCGTACATCATTATGTGTTCTCTTTCTCACAACTTCATTAACCCTCACAGCGTCGGCGTCGTACATGTACGACACAGGCTGAGTCACCTTCCCAGCGTCGGCGTCGTACATATCTGATAGCGACAATTCTGACTTACCGTGACTCAGATGTCATTTTGACACTTTTCATGACTTAAACCTATGTTTTTCAGCATTTCTGACATAATGGGAGAAAAATTTTTTGAAAGTGCCGGCGCTGGGGGGACCCACTTTTCAAAAATTTTTTTCCCAGTATATCAGAAATGCTAAAAAACAATGAAAAGTGTCAAAATGACATCTGAGTCACGGTGTGTGCTGGGAAATGTTCCGACGCCATGGGGGTTAATTGTGTTTTGAGTCCAAGTTTTTGCCGAGTTTCTAGTATTAAAATGTTTTGTACATTATAGTTTAGCTTACCCTCCAAAATGTTTTATATTGCACCACTGGCTACTATATTTTCTCAATTTTAGGAGTATGCCATCCAGTATCAAAATATTAACATACGGCATTTAAATGCTGAGGGAGTTCTCCTTTCTTTAGTTTTGAAGAGTTTTCTACACGAAGTCCATTTCAATCTGATCACCAATAGTCTAGCACATCTTTTTTTTATTTTTTTTTTTTTTTTTTCTCAGGCAGAGATAATACAGTGCTTCACAATGCTCTTTTTTTTCTTAAAAAAAAAAAAAAAAAGTGTGAGCTGAATCGCACTCTCAAACTAATCACGCTTCCCCCCAGAAGTGCTTGGGGCAGACTGAGTGGGAGGTAGGAGGAAAGGGGTGGATGATGGAAAGGACTAGGAAGAGAAGGAGGTGGGAAAGAAAAGCACTCCATCACTAGAGCTTACATAAGGACATGTGCGGGTGGATGGAAGGAGATGGATGAACCTTTGAAAGGACAAAGGAGAGAGGAAGGTGGATAGGGAGAGCTTGGGTGAGAGGGTAGTTGGGACGGTAAAAGACAGGATGGAGGGACGGTTTGTTGACATTAAAATTTAAAGCACGTCACAATCCACTGTCATCATAACAACAAGCTATGTCACCGAATCTGTATTTCACCACCATATTTAATGTGACAAGAGTACATTGTGATCAACCAGGTCTTCATAAGTGAAATAGTGATTATTACAAATGCAATAACATGGGCCTTGGTGGCAAAGTACATTGTGTTTTAATAACACAATTTATTGTTTTATAGACATGTCAAATTCTATTTTGGAGCAATATGACTCCTGTAGTACCACCTCTCCTCCCTCTCTTGTCCTTATCAACTTCCCTTCCAACACTCCCTCACGTTTTATCTAACCTCTTCCTGAGTCACACCTCCAGTTTTTTCTCCTGCCATATGCCATGCTAGTCAAAGAGCATGTGCTCTAATTGAACTTTTCATCCACCTCACACCATAACCAATATGAAAACTATATGTTTATTGAAGATTTTCTACTCAAAATAGAATAAGATATTCTTTTGCAACACTTGTAACACCCTTTATGCAAAAAACAAGGGAATGTTATGACAGGAGGGTTTGGGTGGCCTGAACACCTACATGACCAGTTGTGTTGTCCACCTGTTAGCAGTGGTTTATCCAACCTTAAGTCCTCCATGTCATTCCAGCTTCCTTCCGTCCTCCTTTATAGCCTTCCTTATCACTAAAATCCATTAAAGATAGTGAATAGCCTCAGCTGACATTTGCTTGAGAAAGCTATTAGAGACATAAAACATTTCTCCTTCCTCCACTTCCATATCACTAAGATTCATCAGTAGGATGGGGTGGAAGCCCTAGTGAGGCATTCAGCTCAAGAGCTCATAACACAGTAAAGTAATTCATTGGCAGACAGGGAGATGAAACATGTGCCTAATATCCATGATTAATGTACTACTAGTATCCAGTTGTCCAGCGCATAAAAAAAAAAAAAAAAAAAAAAAATGACCTGGCACAAAGCCAGTCCCCTGCAAACTGGATTACCTTACATTACCATATAAAAAATATTAAAGCTGATTTGCAAGTCAGTATGAACATACTAAAGCACTAATTTCTATTCTAAAATTAATTGTGCACCTACAACGAGGTTAGAATCACATGGGTGCCTTGGTGTTATATATGCAGACTATCAATTTTGTATACTGACATCTACAATGTCCTGGGATGCTTCTGTTTGCATAGTTTATGTTTCACTTATCTTAATCAATTATTTAGCTGGTAATGCTTTTTTTTTTTTTTTTTATACAAAAGATAATAATTGTGCCTACCTATACAATTATGAATATATTAGAAGGCACAAAAAGGAGGCAGACATTGTATGCAAGTATATGAACATAAAAATACTTGACAGCAACTGTAGGATGCCCTGCTGGTCTGACATAAATTAGTAAAAAATTTAAAATTGCCATCATCACAGTTCTTGATTGTAGCTAGCAGGAAAATACCATCTCAAAATTCAAGACTATCAAGGAGGAAACTGTTGGACACATTAAATGAGTGACTGATTAGACAGCACACTAAAGTGCAGTGGTCACCTGGAGAGATTGAGGGAAAATTAAATGAAGGAGATGCAACAGTTTTTCAGTATTTTGGTGAAGGAACGCTAGCATAATGAGAAAATTGGAATATGCAGATTTGAGATGGATGGACTGGATAAGACAAATGTCTTTACTGTGGCCATCCTTTGAGGGAGCTCAGTGTATTGATCAAGTTGACATGATGTCATGACTGATTAAGTAATCAACCTTGTATGTGCTATGAACCAGATTTATTTCCCTTAGTTTACGTTCCAGTAACATTGTAAATACATGTGACAAAGTTACTGCCTTTGAGGATTGTAGATATGTGATGTCACAACAGCTGTAGAGTGTCTCAGCCTTTTATCTATCTGTCTATGTATCCCAGTCACCTCAAGAGAACTTCCCCAAGGGAGTGGCTACAACAGAGGCATTTCCAATTTTCCCTGGTCAGGCATTCTATCTCATCACATCCAGCCCCTCACCTGTCACATGTCCCCGAGACAACCCATAAATTCTTCATATCAACCTTGTCATAGACCTTTTCCAGATTCAGGAAAACAAGAAAAAGCTTCCTACCATTCTTCATTTTCAATGCAAATATGTCTCAGTCTCAACAAAAGTTATCTTGTAGTTTTGTCATTACTGATGCAGGCAGTTGATAGACATTACCTGTGTTACAGGACCTTTGCAGAGGTGTCTTGTGAGGACAATAATCAAGAAGACCTGAAGAGCAAAGCCATTAATGCACCTTATGACCCAGACCAGGACTACTTAAAAAAGGTAAATCCAAGTGCGAGTCGTAAGGTTTAGGTACAGCTTACTCCTGACATATTATACATTTTGTGTACTAGAAACTTATTCATTGAATGCCAGTCTATTATTGCAGTTTAAAATCGACCTTCCATGCTGACACCCTGCCTGGTCAAACTTTTTTATCTTTGCCTTTCAGCATCTACCATATTTCATGGCGTATAACGTGCACCTTTTTCACATAAAAAATGCCTGAAAGTTTACCCTGTGCACTATACGCCAAAGGTACAAATTTTTATTGATTTTTTTTCTTCTTGGGGGTGTTGTTGTAAGGGTCACTTTTTTTTGTCTTGTCCAATAACAAGTGCAAACTCACATTTATTATTATTTATGATCCTTCGTAGTCCATAGCTGTCTCATAATGTTACCATAGAATACAGGGCGATCAAATAACTACTATACAAAAATGAAATTGGTGGAGGATCGCCCATGCCTTGTTGTTATCCCGCTTTTCCGTTGTGCGCCGACACGACCCGACCGCCATTTGCATTGTTTTGTTCGAGCAGTACAAGCTACATAAAAAATCATATTGGAAAAAAATATCCATGTGTTCATTATTAATTATTAATATTAGTGAGAATAATGGGGTAAATATGATATCAGAAACTGTACGTCATGAGTCTTGTATGAGGAGTTATTTCACGCAACACCAGCCCGGCCGCCATTTGCATTGTTTGAAAACCACACAACCGCACCCATACAACAAACAGCTGCATGCTGCGTGTCACCAGAACCGTGTGAATTGTGTCTTGCCTAGTTGTCTGTCATAACTTATGAGTGATGTTGAGAATAATATGCTAATTATGATATCAGAAGCTGTGCATCATCAGTATGTACGAGGAGATATTTCGCGCAACATCAGCCCGGCCACCATTTGCATTGTTTGAAAACCACACAAGCACACCCATACAACAAACAGCTGTATGCCGCATGTCACCAGAACCGTGTGAATTGTGTCTTGCCTAGTTGTCTGTCATAACCTACGAGTGATGGTGAGAATAATATGCTAATTATGATATCAGAAGCTGTGCATCATCAGTATGTACGGGGATGTATTTCTCACAACACCAGCCCGGCCGCCATTTTCATTGCTTTACTCAAGGACACTTGTCAATTGAAGCAGTAAAGATTACACCAAAAATATATAAATTTCGGGAAACTGTACATCGTCAGTGTTCTTTAACCTTACATATTTCTGAGCATTTTAAGAACTATATTTTTTTCTCCAAAATTGTTGTCTTAAAGTTTGGGGTGCGCGTTATACGCCACGAAATACGGTACCTTTCCTTCCTGATGGAGGTATGCCTACACACAGCCTGTGCCTAAGAGGGGTGACTGCTCTAATCCTTCAAACTGTTGCTGTATTGTCTATATAAAGCCATTGAAACAATTCTTAACAGGAAAGTTCTTAAGCATCTATCAACTTCTGACCTCTCTGATTGCCAGTAGCTCTGGGTTCCACAAGAAGCATTCCTTCCAATGATCTTCTTGCCTTCCTGGCTCTTGGTCATCCTCTCTTAACCATTTTAGTGAAACTCTCCCTGTTGCCTTAGACATCTCGAAAACTTTTGACAGAGTCTGGCACAAATCCTTGCCTTCTAAACTACCCTCCTATGGATTTTATCCCTCTCTCTGTACTTTAATCCTCGGTTTCTTTTCCGACTGATCTATCTCTGCTGTGGTTGACAGTCTCTGTTCTCCTAAATCTCATCAGTGGTGTCCAGCAAGCTCTGTTCTATCTCCCACTATGAGAAGTGTAGGGTTTTCCACAACAGTCGTTAAGGAAATTAAAGTGGCAAAAAGGAACATGTTTCCCCAACAAGATTCAGCATTTGACATCCGTTAACACCTGTGGGCAGTTCTCCAATATCTGTCCACTGTGTGGTCTCAGGAATCCTACATTGGCTTTTCCCTTCGTCTCACCTCCTCCCCAAGAGAGGCACCATAACAGATTAATGCTCACTTTTCATGTGTGGGCTAGAGCTCGCCCCCATTTACTGTACCTCTTTCCCTGCTTATCTTTCTTCCCTATCTATCTCACTGTTGATGGTGGTGGGCTAGCTCAGCAGGTATGGTGCTTGGCTTGCTACTGAAAGGTTACAAGTTCAACCCCAGCTCATAGGAGTTTCTCTGTGAAAGAGATAGCAGCACTTTTGTGACCCTAGCAAAGCTGTATACCTTTAACAACCTAGCTCAGGGGGACTCTTTAATAACCTTTTTAATTTCTCACTGTTGATGAGTATCAATATGCCAAAAAGGCTTCACTTCCTTGAATCCAAATCCTCCATCACTCCACAGGAGAAGAGGACCTATCAATAAGCTGAACTATCGGTGTCGGTATCACAAAAGTTGGCGGGTATAATCCTTCAGGGCTGGACTCGCAGACTTGGCGTCATTGCTTGGGTGCGGTCTCTGTGCCGATCATTGGCCTGTAGTTTACAGGGGGTCCTCGGGTTACGATGGTCTCGACATACGTCGTTTCGTGGTTACGACATGGTCCCCATAAATTGTTAAATGATTCTTGTTTCAACTTCGACGTTTTCTTCGTAAATACAAACTTTGCGAGGGAACTAGTGTGTTGAGCGCAGCGGAAGAATACGTTGTCACCAAACGTTGTACTGAGCCTGGCGCGTTGTTTACATTCCGCTTATACGCCATTTGGTTTGTGTTCTTTTTCATTGACTTTTGTCCTTCATTATGTCTCCCAGGCATAAGGCAGACTCTTCTGATGGCAGTGCTTGTAAGAATAGGAAAGCCATCACAATGGAAGTGAAATTAGACATTGTGAAATGATTGGAAAAGGGAGAAATGGTGACAAACATTGTTCGTCTGCTGAACTTTTTTGTTATGTTTTTCATTTTATTATTTTATATTTATGGCCTAGAAGTGTTTTTCATATAAATATTTACTATCTAATTATGACTTTACTACTGCGTAAGCACAGGTGAATGGTTTAGATGCTTATGGCACTTTGATTTGAGGGTTGGGGCTGACAGTTCCTTCTAATAAAGGCTGTGTTTTCCTCATCTGATTCTGTGCCCGAGTATTCACAGCCAGTGGCCTTGACTCCTCATAAGCCTCTTCTTGCTCCCAAAAGAGCTCTCAATGTGATCGTAATTGGGAGAGCTGAAAGTAACTTTTTCAAGCCTCGAAAGTTGTGTTAAAGGTGAACACAGTGACGGTAGAAGCATTGAACTCCAACCCCTTGTCTTATCAGGAAGGCTGAGTCCCCGTTATTGTGCAACTTCGCTTTGGCGGCCATCCTGTAGGTCAGTCTCATTTTGGTGATGATGGAAGTGATACTGAAAAACCTGAGGATGCATCCCACCACCCTTCAGGGTTATCAAATTCAGAATATGAGGGTAATTAAGGGGCTTTGTAGTGGGGTTGAGTGCGGGGAGGGAGAGGGCTGCTCCCCACATCACGACACCCACAACCTACACACTGCTCCAAACAAAGGGCTGCTGCAAGCCAAAAGATATTGCACTTCATCAGGTCACCACAGAAACACTACATGACTGAGAGACTTCGAGTTTGTGGCAGATTAAAGAGAAAGGATGGATTAAGGAAATGCCCTTAAATTTAAAGCTATTGCTTTAGGCAGAGCCATGAAATTGAAATGGAAAGTGAGCAATTTTCGGGAAATTGTCAGAACATCCCCTCCATTTAGGGGTTAATAGGGTTTTAAAAGAACCGAGAAGGACACGTAACAATTCAGATTCAACGAAGACATTAGCGAGACTTGGTTCACTACTAGAGTCATGGATGAGTGGAACAGACTTGGAAGTCATGTGAGTGCCTATACCATAGATATATTGAAGAAAAGGTTGAATAAATTCATGGATAATGAGGTGAGGAGGTTGGACTTACAGGTGCTGCCTTGTATAGGCCAACCAGCCTCTTGCAGACTCCTTATGTTCTTATGTTGTTAAAAGAATATTGTCCTCTGCAGGTGGAGGAGAAGTATGCCAGGGAAGTAGCACACAAAGGCAATGAAAGGAGGACATCTGAAAGGTCCACTAGTGCTTCTAGCAACTCCATCACTGTGGGTCAGGTAGCTGATGCCCCTCCACCCTCCCCCAACCAACTGCAACAACAGCTGCAAGAACAACAACAGCAGCAGCCTTCCTCCTCCAGAAAAATCTCCAGTAAGAAGGCAGTAACTGTGTTGAGAACCTGCTGGAGAGAATAGGAGGTTCAGAGGGGAGGGTTTTGCCAGAAATACCTCGCTGTTGGGTTGGTGCCACAGATGGTGTTGTTGTTGCCAGTTTTTTAACCAGATCAATTCTGAAACCAACACTTGATATGATAGTTTCTTCCTTCATAGCATACATACATGTACAACCATCATCCTTTCTAGAATAATTGCTTTTTGGGGCAGAAACAGGCCTCATCAGCTCCCTTCATTATTCATGTTTAGGCACGGTATTATAACTGACCTATGATCTTAAAGCATACATCGTACTAACCTTCACAAGTTAGAAATACTGTTTCTTTTCATTCAAGATGTGTCAGATGCTGAGAGTCCCTACAGCAGTGTGCCAGTGATCCCCTACAAGGAGCTGGAGGAAGCCACTGCCCTCTTCAGCCAACACAACCTGCTGGGACGGGGAGGCTTTGGTGCTGTCTACAAAGGCACATGGAAAAACACGGAGGTGGCCATCAAGAGGATCGAGCCGGTAAGTTAGTTAAGCCAACATTTTCTTTTTCCTCATTTTGAAGGGCTGGTTACCCTTGCAAGCTGTTGGGCATAGGCCAGCTCACCTAGGATTAGACTGCTTACTACAATGCTCTCGAACATTTTTGTGAACTTATTATTGAACACAAGGTGTCTAATAGTTAAAGGGTTAAAAGCTTACAAAGCTTTAAAAAAAGCTTTCTAAAATAAGAAGTTAGGACATGTATACAAGTAGGTAGTACCGTGAATAAGTGCTCTATGATTACTGTGGAAGTGAAACACATGGGATCATTCCTTTGATATACACATTGATGGATGTATAAGAGAAATCAAAGTGAGAGTGGGAGGTAGTGGTACTAAACTGAGTATCAATGGTGTGGAGCAGCCATTAGTGGCAAGTTTGTTTGTGGGTGACACTGCCCTGTTGGCTGAAAGTGAGAGTAAGTTACAGAAAGTAGAGGATGAGTTTAACAAGAGTTGTAAGACAAGAGCAAATGTTGCTAAAAAAGAAAAATTTCTGTGCCTCCTTAACTGTTAAAAAATGTATTGTTTCCCCAACCCTGACCTTTGCCTCTGAAACCCATGCATAGAATAAGGCTCAACAGGCAAGGATATGTGCAGCAGAAATTGCTACATGAGGAGAGCATATGGTTTAACAAGATGGTATGGCATGAGTAAAGAAGAAGTGTACAGGAGATGTACTATGGATGGGAGAGCAAGAGTGTTGAATGTAAAGTGGTGAAATGGGCAAAGCAAAGTTTACTGAGATCTGGATATGTTATGAGAATGCAGAATAGTGGTTATGAGAAGAGTTTATGATGGAAAATAGGAAGGTAGGGAGGCCACTATATTCTTTCATTAGGAAATTAAACGGAGCCACACTCCCCTTTTTTTTTACTTGATTTTGGTTGGCCAAGTGGCAGCCAATCAACACTCACACTGTCACAGCTGCATGTGGAATGTACAAAAGTATAATACAACACCCGAAAATCACCATGAAGTATCAACTTAATGCAATTTCACCATTGAAGATTTTTAGGACCTAAAGTGTCTAGGACTACATTGTACGAGACACGAATAATAGCCATAAGTACACTGTTTACTGGAATACAAATAAAAATATAAACATTCATATAGCCTACTGTATAAAATAGTTTTCCAAATATTAGAAAACTAAAAAATGTATGCTGGGCAAAAATGGAATTAAACTAATGGTTTCCAGCTGCCACTTGGCCAGTCAAAAGAGGGCCACCCAACAATAAATTAGCATGGGTACATACTTGGAGGAGGAACTAGTCTTGTGCTGCAGGCAGCAGTAAGGTCCTGAAAAGTGGCCTATTTTGATGTTTTTTTGTTTATATAGGACTAACGAAGCATTCTGGAGTTAAATTACAGTTATACCTCAGTTTATGAGCTTAATTTGTTCCAGAATTTTGCTCACAAACCAAAAAACTCTTAAACCAAAACTAACACACACCGTAGTTTTGAAAACACAAAGATCGCACACTAAGCACAAGCGTAAACAGACATGACTGCATGGGTGCTACCTCTGTGAGTGGACTCAGACTCCATTCCCATTGTTTTCCGCTCTGAGCGCTCTCGTCTCACGACGAACAAAGGGAACACATGCTCGTGTCTTTGACTTGCACAAACAGGACGCTCGTACACCAAGTCACCTCACATAAACTTAAGTTATTTTTATTATTTATTTATTTATATATATATTTTTTTTTTTGTAAATCAAATCACTAGTAAAGTAAGGCACTTGTAAACCGAAGTATTACTGTATGTCTGTACGGCCACTCCTCTGTACTCTATTTAGGAGCAGTGAGTAGCGGGCTTTTTTTGTTTTTTTTTTTTTTTTTCTTTCTTTCTTTAATGCCCTTGAACTGTCTCCTTTGCTATAAAAAAAAATTTGCTATTATATTTATTTATATATGCTCCGGTAATATTCCTATGGTTTCTGATTTACACAGTAGTGAAATTCTAGCTTCGTAAACACTCATAAAAGCTGTCACCAGTAAAACTGAGTGTAATATTATAAATTATACCTCCATAAAATATATGTAAATACAGTAAACCCTCGCTTTTACAGACCTCAATATAATGAATTTTGGGCCTGTCCTGAATTTGCAGGGATTTACTGAACAAGTTCAGTAAGTGCTGGGTTCAGTCCAGTGGTGGGCTGGCCAAACATGTATACGCACGTTGGTTGGTGGTGGTGGAAACAAAGCCTAACTGACGGTGCACATTTAAGTCAGTCTAACATTGTCCGCAGGAGTGTAAATATTTAAGCTCTTGTCCTTTCGTAGCTCACTTTTCACCCATCATAACAAACAAACTTTGTTATATATATGGAAATGATTGGAAATAAAGAACTCAGCTCAGATAGTGAACAAAGTTCGTTACATAACGAAAATTCGTATCCCTCGGAAATAATGGATTTTCGGATATAACATCACCCCTTTCCCTCAATTGGCTCATTAAAGTGAGAGTTTACTGTAGATAACTATAAGGTTTAGTAAAGTCAGACATCACCTGTTTCTCATAGAAAAAAATATGTATATTTAATGAACCTGATACTCACATAATGGCGCCAGCTGCTGCTAGACTCGTGTAAATATCACTCGACTTGGTGTGGGGACTTGGATTGTGATAATGCTAATGCAATGAACATGGCTGCACATACCTGTGCTCTTGCCAACTGCAAGTCTTCTCCATGTAAGAAACTAGACAGATAACCATATTTGAATGGGCTGAAGGGCAAGGCTACACTTACATCCCAGAAAACACAGCCATGGAGACAAAAATTGTGGGAAATAAATGTGAAAAGAATGGGATGGAGAGCAAATAAACATTCACATGTCTGCTTCAAGCATTTAAAGTAATGGCCTTTCCCAAGTACACCCAGACTCAGAGTACTTCGCTTACAATGGAAAGGGAAGAGTACCCTCACCCATACCGTAAGGAAGAATTTCACACAAGTCAAGTCTTCAACCATTGGTGCAAGTACATTTGTCTTGTTGTTTCTGTGCCGTCTTCTAGCGCCTGGCTACAGTTGTACAAAATGTAAGCACTTTTATATTCTGATTCTGTTGTATATCCATTGTTTTGCATAAGAAACAGAATACTAGAAATATTAATTACTTTTTGGAATGAAGTGTTCTTTGTAAAATGCAATTATTACATTACCTTCTTGGTAAGAAACATACTGAATCAAAGTCTTGTGTGGAGATGTTGGGCACCCCTATTCCAGAACATCAAGGGGCTTAGCCACTTGTAATTTCCTAATGAAACAGACATAGTAAGATGCATGGACAGTATTGGGGACTGCTTGAAGTAGCGAAGTGAGAGGGTGTATGAACTGGGAGAACTAGAGACTTCTGCCATGAAAACATCTTCAAGTCCTTAGAGGGAACAGAGCACCAGAGCTATAGATAGATTGATAAAAATCTTAGTTTAAATTGTACATACATACACAAGTGTAAGACAGTCAATAGGGGCATATACTGTGGGGGGGGATGCAGTCGCCTCCCCCCCACCTTATGTTACCAACCCTGGAAATCCCTCTGAGCAAATGTCTTTTTTTATTTATATTACTTATTTATTTATTTATATTTTTGGTGCTGCCTATAGCACTGCTAGGCTTTCTTGAGGTGTCTCTTGGATGACCCCAGCATGTTAATGGCACAGGTGAATTTCATTTATCGTGGCTGCCTGGATATATGACTCTTGCTTGGCACATGCTGCCCCCTGGTGCTCCTCTTGACCAAAATTCCTGAAGTTAGGGTTGATGATCTGGG
Organism: Eriocheir sinensis; assembly: GCF_024679095.1. Taxonomy (NCBI): domain Eukaryota; kingdom Metazoa; phylum Arthropoda; class Malacostraca; order Decapoda; family Varunidae; genus Eriocheir; species Eriocheir sinensis. Next base: position 7,195,670 of record NC_066566.1, on the reverse strand, counting down.
CAACATATGGGTACTCTTCTCCCACTCGGCAGTGGTTGAAAATTGTCTGCTTGCGTCGGTGGGACTCAAACCTAAGTTCCCACGCTCACCACGCCAGCACACTGACCACTCAGCCATGGCCTCCTTCCCATCCTAAAACTCTAATGGCAAGATCCATAAATTTTCTCAAGCCTAAAGTTTTGTGGGCATCCCCTTGGCCTCCTCCACTCAGGATTATTTCTTACAGAAACAGCCTTCTTAACCCTCTCGCACACAGTAAGTTTCCAATAAGTTTCTGTTCCACTTACCATGCATTTCTCAGACCTGACCAGCCTTTTTTTGCTGCCGCGATACTCTACATTCCCGGACGTATTTTACCCTCACAGATATATCGTACCCCAATAAATTTGGTATCAGTGGCTTCATAAAGACTTGTACTAGAACATGCACATATAAAAACAAAGGAAAATAAACAATACAAACTCGTTTCAAGTCTCCGTATAGAGTATTGTAGACAATAAATCCTAAGTACCAACACTTCCCCACTCGCTAGCTCGAAATTTTGTGAGCCAACTTTTTTAGCCGAATGTATGTTTTGAAGCAGAATTTAGTGAGGATGTTTATGGTATCCTCGAAATCCTCATACACCCATTAGTTCCTGAGTTACACCGAGAAAACTATTTTTTTTTAAATAATCTACAGAGTTGACGCTCCTCATCTACGCCCATCGCTCATCATCTACGCTCCTTAGAAAGGTTGCCATATGTTACCATTAAAAAACTTATCCCAATAAATGACGTTTCCAAATTTGACGCACTTTCACCGAAAACTTATTTTTAATCAATTTTTTAAACTTTTATGACGCGTCTTGCATCATCGTGCGCCAGGACCTTTTACCCTTGATGACACGAAACGCATCATCGTGCGTGAGAGGGTTAACAGGATTGACTTCTGGGCAGTGTGTTACATCCCCATATACCCAGAGTTGGCATACATTGACTATGCAGGTGAAAGGCCTCTCAGAGAGTAATCGCTGATCTAACAAAGTTATTCCAGCGGTAACCCATTATTCTGCATAGACATGTTACCAAAGGCATCAATTTGCCTCTTCAAGTCACTATCTAGTCTCCATAGAGTAAGACAGGGAACACAAGCAGCTTAAAGATTTGAATCTTTGTCCTTCTGCACAGGTATCAACAACACCATATAATCATGCGGAGCGAGTCCATAACACTGTGGGCCAAGCCAATCTACCATAGAACTTCTTGACGAGACCCACTGTTGTTCTGCAATATTCTACCAAGGTAGGATACAGTAGAACCCCGATCATCCAGCTCCAGATTTCCAAAAACCCTAAGTACAGTGATCCCTCATTTATCGCGGGGGTTAGGTTCCAGAACCCCCCGTGATAGGCGAAAACCCGCGAAGTAGCGACCTTATATTTATTTTATTATTTATATATTTTATATATTATATTTTACATACATTATTTATATGAGCACGCATCTCTGTGAATCTCGTCTCAGCCCGTGTGAATACGGTCACCCAACCACTAGTTTCTCGAGAGAGATTCAAAGTCGGCTACATTTCATGGGAAACTCATCGAAATTCTAGTCAGAAACTCAGTCACCAACATGTCAGTTAATTTCTCGTGAGGTCGGTAAATTGTGGTCACAAGAAAAAGAAGAGCATATCAGCTGTTCGGTTCAGTAGCTATCCGCATGTTTATTCCAGTACCACAAAGAGTTCCACAAAACTAGATAAGCTTGGAGTAATCATGTTGAGCAAGTTTAGGATTTGAGTCTTGTCCAAGTGTAGCCACTGCCTCATCCTGTCTGGGTTCTCAATGCCAAGTTCTTGTAGCATTTAATGGTAGCAAGCTGTAACACACTCTCCCTTTGTCTCCGAGCTAACCACTCACAAACCAACAAATGCTACTGTCGCTGAGCCAATCAGCGCCCAGGATACAGAACACAGTGCTCTCTTTGTGTACTCATCTGCTGTATGCTACATATTTTATTTCAATTTAATATTCTTTAATAGGTTTCCAATAAGTTTCTGTTCCACTCACCACGCATTTCTCAAGCCCGACCGGCCTTTTTTTGCCGCCGCAATACTCTACATTCCCGGACGTATTTTACCCTCACAAATATATCATACCCCAATAAATTTGGTATCAATGGCTTTATAAAGACTTGTATTAGAACATGCACAAATAAAAATAGAGGAAAATATATATATAAACAATACAAACTCATTTCAATTCTCCATATCGAGTATTGTAGACAATAAATCCTAAGTACCAACTCTTTCCCGCTCGCTAGCTCGAAATTTTGTGGGCCAACTTTTTTAGCCAAATATATGTTTCGAAGCAGAATTTAGTGAGGATTCTTATGGTAACCTCAAAATCCTCATACGCCTATTAGTTCCTGAATTACACCAAGACAACTGTATTTTTTTCCTCTCCCGTCAGAGTAGGCTAACAACTAAAAATTGCTCAAAGATCGTCATCTATGCTCCTTAGAAAGGTTGCCATATGTTACCATTAAGAAACTTATCCCAACAAATGACGCTCCAAATTTGACGCGCTTCCACCGAAAACTTAATTTTTTCGCGTCATCGTGCGCCTGGACCTTTTTACCCTTGATGACACGAAACACGTCATCATGCGCGAGAGGGTTAAAATACCTCTATACCACAAAATCCTGCAATATAACAAAAAATCCGCGATACGAAACTAGATATATACAATTTAAAAATCCGCGATACAGTGAGACCGCGATAAGTGAACCGCGATATGGCGAGGGATCACTGTATCCAGCAAAAATCCGACAAGCCAAAAAAAAATCCAAGAAAATCAATAAAAATTTAAGAAAAATCAACTGGTGTAAGATTTAATTTACTGGCACCGCACAGCTCTTTATTTTCACTTTCCAGCACCACACCATCAGCGCTGTAACCCTACCCTAAAAAAAAAAGGAACGAGAGAATAAATAAAATGACATCCCCATACACAAGAGTGGGGATAGGAAAAACCCTCCCTAACCAGTGTAATGAGTAAAATATATGAAAATAATATTAGGAATTGAGGTGTAGATTTTAGAGGATAAACAACTACAATTAATCATACACTTTGGATTTAGAGAGATCACATGTTACAGTCAACCTGGTAAGCTTTTATATCACTGGTGGGTAGTTTAAGGTTAGTTAGATAGACTGTACATATAGTAACTATGGAAAGTGTGCTGAATATTGCCAACTGTCATCTGTACTAGTGCTCTGTGCTATATCCAAGATTCAGGTATTATCCTGTACCTGATTTTGTTGGTTATAGATAACTGTGATACATTTTCTCAATGCAGTGAAGGAGGGGGATGATATGTCAGTCTGTCCTCCTTCACCGTTTAATGTGGGTATGTTCCCCCCTCCCCATATTTTGCCTCCAAAACTTCAAAAAGCCAAGCAAAAGGCTAAAACTGAGGAGAAGGCTATTATTCTTGCCTTTCACGAAGCAAACATCAAATGAAAAGCAATTTGTGAGAGGACAGGATGAGGAGAGTCAGCTGTTTATGCTGACTTTATACCACCCTGCAAACCAGTTCCTGGTTGTCCCGCAAGACGATTGCTGCCACTGACAAGCAGATTCACTGAGAAGTGATGAAAAACTGAGTTACAGCATGTAAACTATTATTGCCCTGCAAACAACCCTGCTTACTTAACCATTCCACACACTATAGTTACTGTACCTGGATCTAAAGAATGCTTTTGATAATTAATAGATAAGAGAATGGAAGAAAAAGTTCACTGTACATGTGGCACCCTCAGATAGTTTATGGCAGAACTCATGGTTAGCTTCACATCCTTTTGGCACAACTTTCAATAATTAGGAAAAATGGGGGATAGTGGAATGCAAAAGAGGGAAGATAAATGAAGTAAGGAAAGAAATACTACATAGAAAGTAAATGTCTAAGCAAAATTTTTTGGAACAGGGACAGGGGCTCACAGATAAGGTGTAGACCATGAGGTCTCCACCTGAGCATTGGGCACCAATCCTTAGTTCTAAAGCTCCACATAACATCAACAGGCTTTGAAAGGGAAAGTAGAATGAGTTCAAATTGGAGGTGGTACAGGCAACAAACAGCCCAGACTTTAAGACCAAGTTGATCATGTTATCCTGCTCCCTATCAACTTCAAAACAACTAGGTCTTAAAGTCTGGGCTGTTTATTGCCTGTATTACCACCTCCACTTCAAACTCATTCCTCTTTCCCTTTCAATGCCTATTGATGTTAAAGCCCTGCGCAGCCAGGCTATGCAGCCTGGCAAGCATAGGTTTGAGCCTCACTCAGGCCAGGATTTTTCCGCTGACAAGCACTTACTGTCCCCCCTTGAGCAAGGGAGATGGGGTGTGTGGTGAGAAGATCCCAGCAGTACCCAGAGATCGACTATAACAAGTATTGCCCTAATCAGGAGGGTACTTGCTGGCGATGACAAGTCCAGCCCATGATCAGGCCGTGGTGAATTACGCACACACACACACACACACACACACACACACACACACACACACACACACATTAATATAAGCCTCCTTTGCAGAGTTAGTGCATTATTTTAGTACTAAAAATTACTGACACCCAAGAACACTTGAATATGGTTGTATCTGAATATCCTTTCCTTATAATTTAAGTTTTTCATATTGGATCTGATTTGTCTCAATCTTTTTCCATTAAGCTCTCACATGATTGCCTTGGTGAGTTGAAAGCCTCCTTTGTCTTAAGATACTATGCCAGAAGAAGGTACACACAGGTAGTTTTTTTAATACAGATGACTGCGAGAGATTTGTTCTGATAAGAGGATGGGAGATGACTGGAGTGGTGTGATAGGAGGGAATGAAAATTTAGTGGGGAGTGGAAGGAAACTTAAAGTGGTGTGCTGGGAGCCCACGACGGTGTGCAGAATGGTCGTGTGATGGTGCAAGTTGAGGATGATGCGATAAGGACAAAGCAGTGACAGTGAGAGGGGAAAGGCTGGGGTGAAATGATGGAAAGGTCAGGTGACTTGATGGGAGGGCAGGTTTGCTTGAAGGAAAAGAGTAAGGTAGTATGATAGGGAAGAAAATGGTGGTGTGGTAGGAGTGATATATTATGATTGGACAAGTTGATGATGGTGTGATGGAGGAATGGGAAATGGTCTAGGCGTTATGATGAGGACAAGGGAGAAGGCCAGTGTGGTGTGATGAGGGAATGGGAGAAAGCTAAGATGGTGAGATGGAGAAGTGATTAACCCCCATGGCGTCGGAACATTTCCCACCCGTGACCCCCCCCAGCGTCGGCACTTTTAAAAAAAAAATTTTCTCCCATTATGTCAGAAATGCTGAAAAAACATAGGTTTAAGTCATGAAAAGTGTCAAAAATGACATCTGAGTCACGGTGTATTGTCGCGTCGTATATATGCACGCTTGGCGAAAGGTGACTCAGCCTGTGTAGTACATGTACGACGCCGACGCTGTGAGGGTTAAGGTGATTTGATATGAGAATGGGGAAAGTGATGATGGAATGGAAGGGAATGTGATGGGACATGCCAGTAACCAGTGCATTGATGTCTCCCCAGCATGGTCACGCCCACTTGGACAACACCCGCCTCCACATCACCCAGAGTTTGGATGAACTGAAACTCCTGCAGTCCTACCGCCATGACAACATCCTCCAGGTCAGGCCACAGCAGCCTCCTGTTGGAGATGCTCTCTTCAGGGAGCTCCGGTGTTTTGAGATCACCCAAGACAAAGGGAGAATGTTATTGTTAACATCCATGTTGACTGAAAAGACCAAATTTTTAACACAGGAGTTTATACATATTTCTTTATTAATGATTCATACATTATATGAGTATTTGTATCTTTGTGATTTTTAATGATCCAACTCTTATTTTTGTTGGTGCTTTATCTTGTCTGGTAATTTGTATGGTGATGGTTTATCTGAACTTGTGCAGGTGTATGGATACTCCACCGACCATGAGTTGTACCCCTGCCTGGTGTACCAGTTCATGCCCCATGGCTCCCTTGAAGACAGACTGCAGTGTAGGGTAATGCAGCAATCCATTTCTTTCTTAGTAGTATATATATATATATATATATATATATATATATCTATATATATATATATATATATATATATATATATATATATATATATATATATATATATATATATATATATTGTAAGCATGTGATAACACAAAAATGTTATTGCCATGCCTAAAATTTATATTTGGATTATATTTCCAGAGGATAGAAGCTTTTGGTGAAGGGTCTATACAGCGAGGTCCTGAGGTGCTGGGGTGGAGACAGCGCTTCAGGGTAGCCCTGGGCACGGCTGGGGCCCTTCAGTTCCTCCACACTGTTAAGGAGAAGCCTCTAATTCATGGTGATGTGAAGAGGCAAGACACTACCTTTTAAGCCAGTTTCCCTTAGTTTAGCAGAGTTGATGTAAGAGAAACCACCAAAAGTAACTTTAACTTCTGAAATGAGCAGCAAACCTTCCCAATAACATGCTGCACACAAATGTTAGGCAACCAGCAGCAAGTATTCATTGACTTACTGAACACCATCAATTGAATAAAATTTCATTAGCAGTGATTACCACAGTAACCTTCACTGCAACAGAGGATTGATAAATTGAAGGCAGAGATCAGTCCATGATGTGCAAAATATCATGTACTCATATCTCTAAATTTGAGATGCCTGACACTATTACTTTTACTCATTTAGTGTTTATATAATCTTACTTTATTTTGTTTCAGTGCAAACATATTGCTAGACCAGAATTATGAGCCCAAGTTAGGAGACTTTGGGCTGGCAAGGGAAGGCAAGAGTCGTTCAACCAGCATTAAGGTGAGCGTTGGACTCTGTTATTCATTCATTCATCTTTGACGCCTGCTCCTAGGAGCTCCCACCAGGGGATGGCCACGGCAGAAGAGTTTCCATCTCTCTCTATCCAGACACTCCCTCCTTGCCTGCTCAAAGTTTCTCAAGGATCTTTCACCCCTCTCCCTAACATACTCCTGCACCCTATCTCTCCATTTCACTGGAGGTCGTCCTCTAACATTCCCTCCCTCTATCTCACTCACACCCTCCTGGTCGTCTTACTCTCCTCCATTTGCTCCATGTGGCCAAACCACTTTAAAGTCTGTCGCTTCACTTCTTCCACCACTCCACACTTTTTCCCTTCACCCACGTAACACATTCCAAAACGCTCATTCACACTTTCATTACTCATTCCATCCATTCTACTCACACCACAAGCACTCCTCAAATAACTCATTTCCACCGCCTGCACCTCTGACTTTCATTCCAGGCCCATGTTTTGCTTGCATATGTGAAGGTTGGTACTATTACTGTATTTCTCAAATCCCTCTTTACCTCCATGCTCACACTTCTGCCATTCATGATACTCTGATACATTGACTCTGTTTCTCATTGTAATCTACTTTACTGCTCTCAAGCATAGGTGGGCACCAAACCATTAATCTGTTAATCATTAATTATGGAAGTTAATGTTTCCATTGGCAATTTAACTAAACATCAACTTTGAAAGTCATTATCAGACTAAATCAACTTCCATTAACTCAAGTCCAAAGTGGACAGCAGTGGAGGCAGCAAAAACAAAGAGAAGGAGGAGGAGGATTAGAACCTCTTCAGTGCTGTCACATAGCCAAAAATGAGCAGCAGGTGCCAGAGATCACTCAGTGGCAAGGGCTGGAACTTGTTCAAGATCTGGCTGGAGACCATCTCCAAGGACTTACTGACAGATGCTGCCTTCTTGGTTGAGCAAGTGTTGTTGGACTTGTTCATCAAGTTCAACACAGCCATCTGCAGTAGGGGTGCCTGTACGTTCACAGGAGAGGCTTACATAACCGAATCTTATAGATCTTGGCCTCCTCTTTCCAATGGTGTTTTTGTTTTGTAGCTGTGATGAATAGTTTTTGAGATACAGCGGTTAAAAGAGATCCCCTTCCCCCACTGGGGTGCCCGAGTGCGCCTAAGGGGATAGTCTCGTTGTGAGCGCTTAGCAAGGAAAGGGTTAATTTAAGTGCCACTGCAGCACTAAAACTTCACTAACCAGTAACCCAAAGCTGAACCTTGACCTTATAAGATGCAGGGTGATTTTCTGAGACTTTTTTTGGGGGGGAAAAAAAGTGCATTTATAAGCCATCAAATAGAGTATATTTCTTGTAAAAACTCATTTAATAAAAGTTTTACAGAATTTCGAGCCGGTTCTAATGGTATAAACGTTTTATAAATTATTCTTCTAATTACTCTGGAAATTACAATTAACTGAAAATAAGTTGAATATTCATATTCATCGGATAAAAAAATTCTTAGAACAAAAGTTATAGACATCGAAGAGACAAACACCAAAATGTTCAATTTTATGAAAAATCAAATTGTAGCAACATCAAGGCAGATCAAAAGTGGTACGACATGGTAGGTTGCGCCCATACATGTAGCTAGCTGCATACTTTAGTGGTATTGAAACCTTCCTCAGCTTTTAGTGCCTGATTTTGATGTGGTGCAATGAGTCCTACGTACTGGGGTGTCGTCATCATCTGAGTTGGATATTTTCTGAATAGGCGGGGCAGGTGGGACAGCTGGATGAAAGAGAGTCTTGTGGCTTGATGGGGGGTTGAGGTGAATCCTGGAGGCAAAATACCATTGTCATAAAGGTCAGAATCTGACAACGAGAGCTGTGGGTCGTCTGCATCCCATTCACTGTCACTGGACACGACAAACTCACTAGATTCCTCCAAGAGTGTCCTTCATCCATCACAACTAGCCATATGAATGAGCCTCTAGGCCTATGTATGTGTGTATTTAGGCCTAAGGTTATCGATTAGTGTATTTCAGATGTAGAGCAATAGCGAAGGTCAGGAGGAAACGAGGGATAGAAAAGAAAACGGAGGTGTTTGCACGCTGGACACTCGTCCTTTTACGGAACCCACCAATGCGGGTCACTCATCCCTTAAGGGTTAATGGTTATCGGTTAATTTTGGGGTTAACAAATTAATGATTAACAAAGTTAACATTTTTATTAATTGTGTCCAGCTTTGCTTTTGAAAATAAATTCAAGTATATAAATCCTTTTTGTAGAAGAGCTTGGAATTCAGTATAGTACATACTCAAAATGATAACATTAAATTAATAATTCAAATATGCCATATGTTCCACTTCAAAGCCACTCAACCCCCTGCTTGGATATTAAATTATGCATTCATTTAATAATAAGTAATTCTTTTCTTTTTGTTGCTAGATTTAGTCTGTCAAGATATGGGTAGTAATATGCTGATTTTTGTTTTCCCTCAGAAATTACATTTATTACTTGATTATGCTGTCATGCTTTGATTATATCTTAGTCAGGAACAATGGATTCTTGACCCCATATGGACAGTCACTTGTTTTACTGAATATAAGATGTTCAATATGCTTCTGTTAAATGTGATAGCTACATAAAGATTAGTTTCCCATAAGGTGGAAAGTATCTCCATGCCCAATTGTAGTACCTTGGGTAACAAACATTGGAATCTATGTATACAAAATCTGTCCTTTCAAGATTATCTCATCCCTTGATATAGGTGTCTCGGGTCCACGGCACCAAGCCCTACCTGCCGGGAGACTACCTGCGCAGCAAGAAACTCTCCGTCAAGGTGGACACCTACAGCTTTGGCATTGTTCTTTTTGAGTTGTGCACAGGACTAAGGGCATATGATGACAAGAGGAAAGAGGGACAGAAATTCCTGGTATGTTCTTTAGCGATGATGATGGGCACATGTCTGCTGTTTGCTAATATATATTACATGAGTAGAGAAGTGCCTTGGTTGAATTTAGCCGATTTATAATAGTTACTGGAGAACTAATTTACAACTGTATGATGTAGCATCCTATAAATTTATTGATATACCTCCATTGATAATAGTGCTGTGTGCATGTCACTTTGGGTGGGTGGAGCAACACATGTTTATTTTTCAGTGGGAGCTGGTGGAGGAGAGTAACCAGGATGCACTGCGAGACAGGAAGGCCCATGGCAGCCAGGAGCAGGAGGTGTTTCCCTTCCTGTTCAAGTTGGGCAAGGTGAGTGACTGTCTGAGTGTTGCTAGACATGGAAATGTCATTTTCAAAGTAATAATTTTGACATATATGTCCTTACCTCTAAACTGATAAACTATTACTTGCATTCACCTTATTATGGCCATGAGGACGTTTCCCATCCCCTTAGGTTGATATTTGTTTTAAATTTTTGTATTTTCACAACTGATTGTTTTAAATGAGAGTCCCTGAGACATTTTCTCTACAGGACTGTGTGCAGCAGCGGCCATCCATGCGGCCAGATATGACCAATGTGTTCAAAGACCTTGAGAGCTACAAGATAGTGATGGAGGAGCGGGCACGAGCCAGAAGTAAGGAGATACTTAGTATTTTATAAACATTCACTGGAAAGTACAGTAAAACCCTGACTATCTGGCAGAAAATTGAGCAGTCAAAGATTAAAAAAAATTAAAGAAATATCATTGAAAAATTATGATTATCTGACCATTGTAAAATCTTAAATAACTGTGCTGTGCTTCCATTGCCTCCAGAGTAGGTCTGCCCTGCGTTGTGCCATTAGCCATGCAGCGTTGCTGGTGGTCCATTAGCAGGCGTGGCATTGCCTTTGTGATAGTGGTGAAGGTGGTGCTGGCAAGTTCTGCCAAGATGGCAGCGTGGCTGGGCACGCAAGCTAAGACCAAGACTGAGCCGCACTGAGCCATCATTTGGTGGGGATGTACAGTCAGCTGGACAGTGTAAACAAAGGGGTCATTGTTATTAATGAGTGTGACCAGTGTCACTTCTGCTGCATCTTCTTATTTTCTACAAATGTTTTGTTCAGTTATGATTGCTGCTTCCAGTAGAGGGTCACCTGTAAGAGCAGCTGAGGGAATATTGAGAGAGCTGTTTGTGGGACACCATCTTTGCACTCAGCTGATCCAGAGTTCCGTTGGACTCATCAGGTGACCACCTATGGGAGGTGTATGGCTAACTGGTCAGTTGTATGCAGGGCTGCCCTGCCTCCAGTTGTAATAGAGGAGGTGACACTGACCACATTCATTGGCTGCAACGTTTCCATTGTTTACAAAATATCTCCCTGCCCAGCGGAGCTTGGTCTTGGTTTGGCTCCACCATTTCAGCAAGACTTGTTGGCTCCATATTGTTATTGCAAGGGCAGTCCCACAACTGCTACTGGACTGTTGGTGGCATTGTACAGCGTTGCATGGCTAACAGGCCAAACAGCATCCCATTAGTATACATATGTACAGTCGCGATATGAAGTGATGTCGCCGCTCTCAAAATGTTTCGTACGGAAGCATTTGAAGGTAACGGAAGTGATGTGTATTTATTATGTTATAATGCTCCCTTTTAATGATAATCTATAATACGTTGTGATGCAAAACACGGTAAAATAACATAGTAGTACAGGTGACTCGATTTACACGAGTTTGGTTTACACGTATTTTAAATAACGCGGGGTCCAAAATCCAAATAAATGTTTAATTTACACGTTTTTTCACTTATACGCGATATTTTATGGAGTGGCCACCAGATGTCTCACGCAACTGGACTCACACGGCGCCGCGGCCTCACAGCTGAGCTCAGTTCTTCCCGCGCGCCACTTGAACAACAATACAGTACCCACGCTGCCACGCTACTCAAAAATAGGGGTAGGCAGGTACCGGTACTGACGGTACCAGCTATATGGTACGCTACCGGTACCAGACTGCTCGGCATCGGTACCAATACTAGCCAGTCGCTCATTTAGTCCCTCATTTCTTCCTCACACGAGTGAGGCTGAGACTGAGTGCCAGAGTGGATATCTCGGTGATATGGATATTTTCTCTCTCTCTCTCTCTCTCCACTGAATGAACTGAATATTTATTTTTCGATAGAAACCTACCTCTTGTTTGATTTACATTGTTATTGATTTACGCAACCTCTTCATGGACACAATACTCATGTAAATCGAGAGTTACCTGTACCTGAATTACAATTATACATTCATTTGTTTTAAAAAATGCGACTGCGAATGTCATGTGTTGTCTTGAGTACTGAAGACAACCTTGAAATGATTTTGTTCACGTCATGTGGTTATCTTTGCAAAACCGTTGTTTTACGTTGTTCAGATTTAGGCAATATATATATATATATATATATATATATATATATATATATATATATATATATATATATATATATATATATATATATATATATATATATATATATATATATATATATAGATATATATATATATATATATATATATATATATATATATATATATATATATTCTGGGTCATTCCATGAACTGTCTTCTGCAGTTATTAATACACAGGCACAGTATGACACGAAGCGAATGGACAGTTACTGGCATTACTTTGTGTTTTATTGATTAAGAAACGATCAAATAATAAGGTTTCACATTAAACACCTTTTATTCACTACGATGGCACTTCTTATAAGCATGGGCACTGAAATATATAGTAACATTGCTCAGTAATGATGATGAATGAAGAATGCCTTCATAGGTAGGGTTGCCATATCTGAACTATCAAAATTCCGGACGCCTCTACAAACACTCGACCATAGCCTAATGTTTGGCAACGCTGCGATTAGCCTACCTGCCCGCACCACGACCACCACCTCCATTTCAAAGCCATATATTCTTATATCCCCACCTTCCTCGATTATTCTATGGCACTTATAAGCTGTGGACATGTTCCACTGATCACCTCCAAGCATTAGAAGTCTACATGAAGCTTTTGTCATCGTTATATTGACCAAGAAAGGCAATGATGTTTGCGATCGGCGGCAAAGAGTGAGCTTGGAGTTACAAAACACGACTATTCTGAAGCTATTTATTCTTATTTTTCCATCTCCGACTATCCCTCGGTAGTTACAGGCTGTGGGCATCTTCCCTTGATCACTATCATGCATTAGAAGTCCACGGACAGCTTTTGTTATCATTATGTTGACCACGAAAGGCAAAGAGTGAGTCAGGGGTGAATAATAGGTATAGTAAAATGGTGCGCGGGCGATGACGTCATCATCATACGAGAGTATAAATTAAATAAATTACGCCATCCTAGTTTAGGATATCGACTAATAATGCATGTCCTATATATTGTGCATATGTTAGATTTATTGTTGTCAACAATGATCATGAAAAGATAATTTTACTCTCTGTTTGAGTAATATGTCGATATTTGGACTTCATTTGACTTGTTCCTTGGTGAATGAAAACACTTTGTGTCAAAATATTCAACAACTCTTTGTAAGACATCACTGAATATTTCTTTTCAGTTTTTTTCTAGTTTGTAAAATATATTTAGTCAAGTTATGATGAAGATACAGGAAAATAATGGTACTCTTGAAAATATATAACGATACTTGCGTGATAGAAAATAAACGTACACGACAAAATCACTTCATATCGCGACTGTACATACTTAAGGTCAGGAGATGCATTTCTGAGTGTATAGAAACTGTGTAAATATATTTAGTTCAATGAAATTTCATGGGGAACTTTGGGAATATACCCCAGATATCCGGAATCAGGGGTGCCACTAGGGATTTTGGGCCCCATGAAAAGAATCATTGCAGGGCCCCCAACACAGCAGTGAAAATTCCTGTTCTGGGCCCCTAGAATCCTTCTCCTTTTTACCCCCTTATCGGCGCCCCTATCCGGAATTGCCGCTTATCCAACACCTCTGAATTCATGCAGTTGCCAGTTACTAGGGGTTTTACTGTACTGCAGTTTTTAGTAATATATATATATATATATATATATATATATATATATATATATATATATATATATATATATATATATATATATATATATATATATATATATATATATATATATATACACACACACACACACACACACACACACACACACACACACACACCTGTCTCCCTGTATTCACAGATTCACTTTTTGTGGATTTCCCAAAAAATTCACAAAGTCGGCTCCAGAGGAATTTTCATTTTGAAGGTTAGTAGAGAATGAGGTGAAGGATAAGTTGGGGGATATAAACTATAGCTGTGCATGGATAAATTGCTCATTACCCTTGCATTGGCCTTTTGACCTTATAGTGGGTAAGAACCCACTCTTCCCAGGACACAGGGCCAGTATGACATTCAGGTTACCACAGTTTACTTTCCCTAGGTTTCCCCAGGTAGCCATTTGTTGACCATCCCAAAAGGGAGTATGAACAGCTTGGTGAACTGCATGCCGACTGCCTGCGCTGGGATTCGAACTTGGCCCTGCAGATTCATAGCTAAAAAAAATATTGTTTACAAAAGAGTGAAACGACTAATAACAGGGAGTCTCTGTATACAGTCACCACGCCTTTGTGGTCTAGTGTTCAGCGCGCCTGGCTACCTCTCCGTGGGCACAGGTTCGAATCCCAGCCTGAGCAGTCGGTGTGCAGCTCACCCAGCTGTTCATCCTCCCTTTCAGGCTGGTTGATAAATGGGTACCTGGGGAAACCTGGGAAAGGTAAACTGTGGCAATCCCAGATTTTACATTGGCCTGTGTCCCGGGGTAATTGGTTGTTGCCTACCACAGGCTCAAAAGGCCAACGCGTCGGAGATGAGCACAGCAGCCACAAGCAGCTAAAACGGATGCACCCACCTTTACCTTCTGTTATAGTTGCTGAAATCATGGAGACATACTAGAGCATTGCTGTGTTGATATATGATGCCAGAGTTGTGCCCAGTTTTTGGTGTATTTGCTCTTCATACTTTCAACTCATATTAACTGCCTGTGTAGTTTAGTGCAGACAACTGCAATAATTTTTGTGTTCATTGTGATATGACGATAGTGTCAGTAATCAGTACAATTTATGATTGAAGTTAAAGAAATATTTAACTAATGTACTACTGTTAGTGTTGAAAAATACTTTATTATGACCAAATTATTGTACCATATGAGAGAAAACAAGTAGAAAAGTTTAAAAACTGATTGTATTGATAATTATTCTTAGTCCTTCCTGTATAAGGCATTTCAGACTTATGGATCCATGAAAAATTATAAGAGTATGTATAGACAGGGGATCTGACTGGTTTTGAGGGTCATAAACACCATTTTATTTTTAAAACTATGGTAATTATTTGTTTTACAGTTTTATCAGACATGCTCAGCTATTACTCAACTTATTTTTTGCCTTTGTTAAATATATAATGCAGTTTGTTTAGCAACGCGTTCTTTTTCTACTAAAGCTTTTTTATCTCCAGGAATCTCCATGGGTGAGAGCAGCTCTGGATGCTCAACTCCTCACCTACTGCAGGTCCAGTATGACACTGCTGGCTCCCTCCACTCCCCATCCACAGTCCCCTCCTTTCCCTATCACTACCACCACCCATCCTCCTCACCTTCTGCTGTCTCCACCCTCCCCCCCTCGCCGTCCCCTGGTCTACCCCGCTCCCCGGTTCCCCCAGGCGCCGCACACTATTACCAACACTCCCCTCTCATGCGTCCCTCCTTCCCTGGCATGGTGATTAATGGCCAAGTCACCTATCTCCCTCGGGCATTTCCTCCTAGGAGCCAGCCTGTGTGGGTGCCAGGTCCTTCTGACATGGTGTGTGGTATGCCCCCTGCCCATCCCTCCAATGTTCCAAAATACTACATCCCCCATAACATGTCTCCTGTGCAGCATGATCCCCCAAGCTACAGTGAGACCATGTCCCAAGCCCCAACTGGAGCTGCTGCCCTGCCCAACATTCCTCAGCTCTCAGGGCTCAACATAAATTCCAACTCAGAGTCTGTGTACAGTGATGAGAGTGATTCAAAATCCAGTGTGGCAGGAATAACAACACACTCTATCATACCAACTGTCCTGCCTCAGTACCTGACCCCCCCAGCTGCAGCAGCAGCTTCAGTAAACGAACCTTTACTGCCCCTCCTCACTGAACTCAATAATGCAAGTACCACTTCTAGCTGATTAGTTTTGTCAGAAACCTTACTGCTGCCAAATATACTTTACAATTGTGATATGCCTCACTTAGGAATGTTAGTAACTGACATTGTGCAATAGGGTCAAAATATACCCCATGAAGTCAGAAGCGTCTGGGCTGCTACACTTGAAGGGCACATGAGTCATTAGGATGGAAAGTGAGAACAACACAGATAGCAACTAAAAAGCAATTGCAGCAAGAACACATTCGTCCATAATATACCTGTTCCAGCACTAAATGAAGTAGGTGAGTGAGATCACTGCAGCATTTATCTACTTCACCTCATTTGATTGGAAGATGATTACTTATTAGCAGGAATTTTTGCCAGAACTAGTCAGTAAGTGCCACAGAATCTTTTTAGTTTATGCTTTTCGTAATGGAATCCTAAGGACTGTTTGTCTTGGATAGTGTAGCTGATTATTTTCCATTTTAATTGTTATCACAAACCTAAGAGCTAAACAGTAGTGTGCTATTGTAAACTACAAAATAGCACACCACTTAATATTCCTTAGCCTGTAGGCCATGTCATCTGAAGACACAAAAAACAAATAATATCCATTCAGGATCAGCAGCAAACATACTACCCTCAGAAACTCCAAGAACTGGCTTGACATGTGCATAATGGAATCAGTGCTTGGTATTTTCATTTAATTTCTAGGAACAAATGATACAAGTAACTGCTTTGTGCTTTGTCCATGGGAGTCTTTAAATATTTATTCTTAAAAATAAATTAATCTATTGGATACTTGATTCCACGCCAGTAGCTTTTAGCAACACTTTGGCGCCATCACATCCAGTGACACACCGTTTGTAAGTACAGGAGCTGGGGTACAGTAAACACACCGTTTGTAAGTACAGGAGCTGGGGTACATTAAGGGGTCCCAAAACATCCTGCTTTGAGCTTCTAGAAAACTGGAACTGGCACTGCTCCTACTGAACGGAAATCCCCAGCTTTTTCCCACCTTGCTCCAAGCGACATCACACTTAATGATCCTAATAACCTTGATACTGATACTGGAAGTGAAGTCCACTTGGATGTCTTTTTTTTTTGGGGGGGGGGGGGCAGGATTCAACCTTCAACACTTG
The DNA here is from genome assembly GCF_024679095.1 of Eriocheir sinensis. Lineage (NCBI taxonomy): Eukaryota > Metazoa > Arthropoda > Malacostraca > Decapoda > Varunidae > Eriocheir > Eriocheir sinensis. Next base: position 7,178,556 of record NC_066566.1, on the reverse strand, counting down.
TATTTACATGCGTAGTTCTTTTTCCGGTATGTCACAACTAGGTAAATAGGCAACTAGGTAAATACACATGGGTGGGATCGAGATACAAGGAGGGGGAGATAAGCACTTTGGTCACAGTGCCAGCAAAGTCAAGCTGTAACTTGTTGATGCCTCTCTCTATCTCTCGCTTACACACACACAAACAAACAAACAAACATACGCACTGCAGGGAGTAGCAGTATCACATTCACCAACCTGGCTATACTGGTGGCTACGTCTGCAGCCGTTTGTTTGTGTTCGAATTGCGACGCACATTCGAATTGGAGGACAAAATTTGTTTGATAAATGTGTTCAAATTGGGAATTGATCAAATTGAAAGGTGTTCAAATCATGAGGTACCACTGTATTAGATGCCAGATTATTGGACTTTTAATGTGTGTGTGTGTGTGTGTGTGTGTGTGTGTGTGTGTGTGTGTGTGTGTATATATATATATATATATATATATATATATATATATATATATATATATATATATATATATATTGATAGAACAGTGTTGCCACTCATGCCATGGCTACTTGGTGCGACGAGCAGGAAATTTAAAAATCCTAAAAAAATTCTTACATGACAATCCATATAAAACCGAAACCGTACTATTTGAGGGACGACTGTGTGTGTATATATATATATATATATATATATATATATATATATATATATATATATATATATAATATATATATATATATATATATATATATATATATATATATATATATATATATATATATATAATAAGGGAGCATGTTTGGAAATGAAGAGATTGTTGAACCAAACCACTTTAGAGGAAGAGGTACCATGATGGAATTTATGTTCCTGTATTTTTTTAAATAACCCTACCATAATATTTGCTAGAATTTGTACAGATCATAAATACATACTCTATTATTTTCAAATTTATATATCTAAGAAACTATATATTTTTACAAAAATAGCTTACCCTGCTTATATTGTTCAAAATTGGTCTATTGTGTAATTAATTTGTATAAATTTATCAATTTTATAAAAGGTACTTGAAAATATGCCCAAATGCATATCATCTCAATGAATAAAAACTTCGAATTCAGTGGGTCTTTTTTTCATTCTAATATAATCCCTTGACAGCAGCTTTGGTCATGACAGGATAATTTTGTGTACTATCAAATTAATGCAGAAAGTAATACCTTTACAGTTCTGTGATTACTGGATATGTAGAAATGTGGCCTTGCATTGGAGAGAGAGAGAGAGAGAGAGAGAGAGAGAGAACACTGTTTCAGTGTTCAATTTGTCTTGCATTTCACGTGCCTTTTCAATCAGGAGTGGCCAGAAAGAGTACCACCTTTGCAGACAAAACCACTCATGTAATGCCTAACCCTACACCTCCATTTACACCCTCTGTAGTGTATGATGCCTTGCTGGACTCACTTTAAAAAAAAAATAATAATAATAATCTAAGCTGCTTAGCCTGAGCTTTGATGTCAAGAGTGGTAGAGCCAACATTTTACTTCATCAAAGCTGTAACAGCTCTCTTCTTTTCCAACCTTTCAGCCAGATGGGGGGCTTCAGATTAAGCACAACACATTTTTTTTTCTTCGGGGGAGCCCTTGTGAGTAAAAGCACCGAGGGGCTCTGGAACGCCTAACAGTGCCAGTGATTCGACTGCTGCCACTAGGGTCCACTACTCCATGAGCCACAACCCCTAGTTTGGGATAATTGTAGGCCATGGTGATATGTGGCAATGCACCACTCTACCTTGCTCCCAAAGTCATAAAAATTTGTGTTCCTTTGTATGTGCATCCCTGTGTGTGTGTGGGGGGGGGGGTATGTGCATCCCTGTGTGTGTGTGGGGGGGGTATGTGCATTCCTGTGTGTGTGTGGGGGGGGTATGTGCATTCCTGTGTCTGTGTGTATCCTGTGTCTGTGTGTATCCTGAGTCTGTGTATATGCATTACATATATGTGTCAGAATTACATATGAGAGGGCACACAACCTTCCCCCTCGCTGAGAGGTGAAGCCGCTGCTCCTGCCAGTCTGCCGCCACAGTATGACAGTTTGGCAGAATTACTGTGAATCAACATGATTACTTTTATATGATATTATCGAGGTACCAGATGATATTTTGGAAAACTGAGCATACCATCCTCTTGATGAGACATTGCTACATATTAACCCCTTCGCGCCAGATGTTCAAAAAGCCCACCTGGCTGATATACAGCGTGCACGGCCGCGCGTGGGAAACCTGAGCCGGCATGTATCTGCTTGTCACCTCCGTATATTATGCTGCTGAAAGCCCTCATTACATGTATCCCGTATTTGCAAAGCAGCATACACGACGAGTCAACATATACCTGCTATGCATAATATAAATTGCGTCAACGCGAAATAAAAAAAAGCGAAATAAAGAAAGGGGAGAAAGGGGCAAGGGGGAAAGAAATAGAGAAAGCAGATGATTGTGTAGAGGAGGAAGAATGTCGAGAAATTATCAGCAAATACAACTCTGTTATCATCAGTCAGAGAGCTGCCAGATACTCCTTTGTCATCACAGACAATGTATGTGTGTATGTGTGTGTGTGTGTGTGTGTGTGTGTGAGAGAGAGAGAGAGAGAGAGAGAGAGATAGGCAAGGATTGGTGGTGTTGGCACCTTGGTGTCTGGGAGAGAGAGAGAGAGAGAGGTGGGCGAGATGCACCGTTGCCAGATTATCGTACTCAGAGCCTCGTCTTTACCTATTTCTGAGCCATAGCAATCACCAAAAGACACCAATAATTAATTATTTTACCGATATCTATTTATATAGGCAGTTATTGGGGTCGAGGAGGCAGTTTTTGGGTCGGAAATCGGCAAAAATAGGAGGCTGAATACGGCAATCTGGCAACGTTGGCGAGACGTGATGGTGTCAGCGCCTTGGTGTCTGAGAGAGAGAGAGAGAGAGAGAGAGAGAGAGAGAGAGAGAGAGACAGCCAATGAGACTTCCTAATTTTAGACACAAGGCGGGAAGAAGGCGGTGCATACTGTAGCTCACTTTTTGTGATTGGTGGGAACAAGGATGGTGGGAGAAGCAATAGGATTTCAAGGACAGCATACGGCGTCTTTACTTAGTAACCAACACAAAGTACGGGACAACTCAATAGAAGAAGAAACAGAATAGAAATATGACGCCTACGTAGGCGTCACCGTATATGCTACTGGGGCTTCATGACGGCTACGCAGGCGTCATCATATTGAAAGGGTTAAGAGCATAAAGATATTACAGTAAACTATACCTAAAATAAGATTATGGCATCAAAATAAAATAGTACATAAACATTTTCTTAAAATATTTGCTACAACTCCCTATTATCCTGTAATTTTGCTTGAATTGAATTTTCATTTACAGTCTTGGAAATATCACACTTTTCAGATTCTGCTGGTATATGACATGAACACATGCAAATATATCCAAGTGGTAAAGGCTGACAAGAATGTAGAAGCTGTGCCTGAACAGATTCAGGAACAGATTGTTACCATGGTGAGCATCACTTCCTTTCAGCCATCCAGCAGCTGCTGAGAGCGCAGTTACTGTTGCAGCAAAATTTTACGTGTCAGACAGACAACTTTATGAGAGAGAGAGAGAGAGATGTAGGTATGTGATTGCTTAGCAACTCAAATCTCCCTCTCTCTCTCTCTCTCTCATAATGATCAGCTGACACGTAAAATTTGTCCTGCAACAAGAGAGGAGATATGAAGTTTCCAGTTGAGATTTTGAATTAGGATAGACCAAGAATTTTTATTGTTGAAGGGGACAGCTGTGTGTTACCGAAGGTTAGTGGATAGGTGTTTGGAAGAAACATCTTAGTCAAATTAGTAATGGTCAGGATTTATTTATTTATTTTTATTTTTTATTTTTTTATAGCACTTGAAAATGGGATGCGTCTTTGACACTGGCAAATACGGTTATGGTATGTTTTGATGGCAAAGGATGGTTATATATGGTATCATATTTTATTCTAAGTAATGAAAATAAATTGATTTGTATCTCAGACTAAAACTTCTCATGCTTAGACTTTAACATAACTACAGTGTAATCACAGTCACTTGCCTCAGGTTCAGGGTTATGAGAAGTCCTCTGACTGAGCTGAGGAAGTTGATGGAAAATCCTGCTGCTGTCTGTACCTCTTCAGGGTCTGTTGCGTACGCTTGAGAGCAATGTGTCCCTTCTTTGTTGTTCGCTGATGTGAAGTCTTAATCGTAACCTTCTTTTGGATGGTCTCCATGATATCCAGCTGAAAGGCAGAGAGTCAGACAATACATATAGCACAATGTGGTTTGTGGTGTGAGCTAGATTTTACCAGTATGGCTATTACATATTATATGAGCCCTATACTATCCTGATTTTCAACAAGTCTAGCAGGACAACTTTTTGATATTCTTCAATATGAGGTGCAAGTTTACAACCTTTCACACAGATGTAATATAAATGATCTGATTATTTCAAATGTAAAAGAGGTAGGCATTAACTTTATGATTCACAATGATCAGAGGCTCATCAATTGGAATAAACTATGAAAAGAATGAAAAGAATATATTACTAAGAATTATGGTGAATTTCATAACTGACTGTTTATATATTTAACCCATAGACAAACTTTCACCCTACCTGGTCTGGGATGTGAATGTAGCGCACTTTCCTCCCTCTGACATGAAAGTTCTCAAGCTTCATCGTTTTACCATTGCCGTCTGTGTACTTCGCATCTTGCATGTCTATGTTCATCTTCCTGAAACAACATTGAATCATGTGTATTAACTGAAAAAAAAAAAAATTAACTAAACCCTGACTGCTTACCCCGGTAGCAGCAACGGGCCAAACTTGTGGCTTTACCGTATAGCAGTGACGGGCCAAATTTGTGCCATGATATAAACCCCCAAAATAGATGATGCATAAACTGATCACAAATGCTTTGATATATATTATGAAATGGTTCGTGTGAGAGATGATTTTTTCTCATTTTTCTCGCCTAGAGGGACCTTTAAGAAACATGATCCTTGCTGCTACCAGGTTAAGTAGCCTAGGAACAGTAACCTGTCACCACCATATGTATGTGGACAAGAGGGAGTTGGGGGCAAGGGCTGTGGCAGAGTGGCTCCCAATTGTCTTCCTGGTGCTCTACATTATCTAAGCAGTATCCATTTGCTCTCAGGAATGTATGGACACAATGTTATATGAAACCAAAACCAACACGGTAGAAAGTTATGTGTAATACCAGTGAGGAACATCTATGGTTGAAATTTGGTAAATGCACTAACTCATATCCTAAACCAAAAATGACTTGTCTTTTTACCCCAAGAAATAGGTTCCAGAAATCTCCAACAAGTGGCTGAGTGGTTGTGCAAGCCTGGTGTCCTGGACGACCCAGGTTCAAGTCCCACCCACCACTACAAGCTGATAATTTTCAGTCATGCCAAGTGGTCCACATGCTATCCTCAAGACCACCTATCAACCCTGATTAACTTTCTAAAGAAGATAAAAGATGAACTCCAGGTGACAGCGTCAGCCAAGCAAAATGGTGCCACCATAAAACACTTGCCTGTGCCATAACAGGCTGGGACCAACCACCAGGCCTCACCAAGAAAGCCTATCAGAGCCATAGGCTGAATGTAGAAATAAAAAATAATAGTATTAATAAAAAAAAAAATCTCACACTCAATTGATTAGAAAATATCATCTTCAACCACTACAGGGCACAGGCCTTTCCCAGTGTCATCCCCCTTTCTAATGTTAGCGTACTCCATCCTGCTCAGGCAAATATGTGTTTAAAATTCAACCATTGGGTAGGCGGTGGCTGAGTGGTAGCGTGCTGGGCCCACATTCACCACGTGATGGACAACGCGAGTTTGAATCCCCACGCTACCACCTCGGATTTTTCAGTCACCACCGAGTGGCTTAAAACTACCCACATGCTGTCTGAAGACCACCCATCAACCCAGACTCTAGAGGAAACCGTCCAAGTGAATCAAGAACGAGTTCCGGGGGGCACCATGAGCCAAGAGAAGATGGCGCCACTATAAACACTTGCCTGCGCCATGACGGGCTGGGGCCGAACACTATCCAGGCCCCTTATGGAAGCCTACCGGCGCTATAGGAGTAGACGTAAAAAAAACTCTTCAACTGGTTCTTAGTCTGCCCTGACATCTACCATTCCTGGGTTGCCACTGTTTCTAGATCTGAATCATCATTGGGATATCTTCAACCTTTGTCTGTTCCTACCATGGTGCTCACTTCCTATCTCTACATGATACACATAGCAAATATCTCTCTATTCCTTTGTCTGTACTTCATAGCTTTCTCTCCAGATCTCTTGATGAACCAAGTTTCTGAAACATATGTTAGGACTGGCAGGATACACTTTTAAGGAATGTCAGGTTGCTATATTTTACTCTACTGTGTTCCCCACTCCTATTCTCTGTTTGATTTCTTTTTCATAGACTGGGTTTGCATTAACTGTTTTTCCTAGACAGGTCTATTTCTCTACTCAATGAAGTGTTTTGTTCCCAATCATATGTTGCCTGCCAACTGATCACAAAACATTGCCTCTGTTTCTTCTTATTCATCTCTAGACCTGATTTCAGATTCTGTGTACTTGCTCCATGATTCTTTGTAAGATGTCTGCAGGATCTGGATCACTGAGAAAGACTAAAGGTAAAGTTGGGGGCATACGCATTAGCTGCATGTGGTCTCAGTGCTCCTCTCTGTCACATTGGTCCTTGACTCTGTGGCAGGAGATAACCCATTATCCCAGGACACAGGGCCAATGTGACATCTGGATTACTACAGTTTGCCTTCCCCAGGTGTCCCCTGGAAGCTATTCATTGGCCAGTCCAAAATGGAAAATGAAGAGCTGGGTGGACTGCACACCGACTGCCCCGGGTAGGATTCAAACCCAGGCCCATGGATTCATAGCTAGGCATGCAAACCACTGCACCAAGTAGACTCATGTCTGAATCAAAGGTTGTTTAGGTATTCACCTTCAATCCTGATTCATATGATATCCAACTAATTAATTAAACACTTCAATGTAAGCCATTGCTGGGAAACAGGACCATTATAGGGCACTGTCATGCAGGACTAGAGCCCTCCTGAGGAGAGACAAGGAGAGGTATGTCAGGGGTCTTGCTGAGGATGTCGAGAACCATTTAAATGTGAATGACCTCCAATCTGCTTACCGAGCCCTGAAAAAGCTCTGCTCCGAGCCTCCCTCCCAGGTGAGTGCTATCCAAACAGCAAATGGCTGCCTCATGTCTGATATGGATGGATAGAGGGCTCATTGGGCTGAGTAGTTTGAGCAATCCAGGTGCTGGGTTGCAGGTGGTGGATGCTGATCCAGCCATCGACAAAAGCCTATCTTCTTTTAATAAGGCCGGAGAGGCTGTGGCAAAGATGAGGGGTGGAAAGGCAACTGGTATCTGTAACATAGTGCAGAGCTGCTCAAAGCTGGAGGTGAGGCCATGATCCACAGGTTGCGTGTGGTTTTGACTACCGTATGGCAATCTGGTACCATTCCTCCTGATTGGAAGAGGGGAATGGCCATCCCTATCTTAAAAGGGAAATGGAACCATCAGGACTGCAACAACTACAATGGTATTACACAGGTATTACAAGGTGCTTGCCCATCTATTGTTGACTCAGATCTACACCCAGCTGCTGAAGCTGCAGAGACCTGAGCAGTCTGGGTTAACACCTGGTAAATCAACAACTGATCGTATCCTAGCGCTTTGCTGACTGGTGGAGTGCAAACTTGAGTTTTGATACAGGATGCTTGTAGCCCATGTTGATCTCAAGAAGATGTTTGATTCCGGAAGGTACCCTGGGGTCTCCTACGACTACGAGGAATTCCTGCAAGGACTATTGGTTTGCTGACTAGCCTGTATTTTGGAATTTGAGGTGTGGGGGAGAGAGGAGGGCTTGTCCAGCTTCTTTCCCATGAACACAGGAGTAAGGCAGGGCTGTGTCCTTGCCACATCACTCATCAATACTTGTATGGACTAGGTACTATGTAGAGTTGTGGACCAGTCATTGTGGAGCATCTGTTGGCAATATCAGGGTCACTGACCTTGCTTTTGCCGATGATGCAGTAATCCTTGCGGAGTCGCTGGAGGTTCTGGTGATGGTTCTCAGGGCACTGCACAAGGTGAAGCCCTCGAGACTTCAGGTCTCCTGGGCTAAGAGCAAAGTACAGGTGTTTGGAGCCTTGCTAGATAAAACAATACAGTCTGTTCATGCATGTGGTGAGGACATTAAGATCTTGGAAAATTTCACATTGTCATGATTTCATTATTCAAGGAATAGCCCATGGAAAAATACTGCGGGAGTGACCGCCATTTTGATTGAGAGCGGAGGAAAGGCGGGAAACCAGGCAGGCGGGAAACAGCACCTATTTCAAATCATATTTGTTATTGCTGCCAAAGCTGAATTATGAGTGGGACGCATGACCCACTATTACCGTGCATGGTGTTAGGTTATTAATAAATAATAAACCATAGCCGTAGGGCATTTAGCGTAAGTGTTACACAGAAAACGAGATGTAAGTGTGGCGAGAGCTGGCATCTTGACCGCAGCCAGGGCGCTAAGGATTGTGGGTCTTGCCCGCTTCCTGCGCCATCTTCCACCCGGACTCCAACGTGACTAGACGTTCCTCACCAATCTCCCACACCACGTTGTTCATCGTGGTGGTCTTTCCAGCCTTGTAGTATCCACAAGTCAGTGAGACTGTGTACTGCTGGCAAGGGAAGCCCTTGGGAGGTAAGGAGGGCATGGCGTGTTGCAGAGAGGAACGAGAGAGGATTGAAGGACTCCAAGGCTCCAGACCATGAGGTAGATCAGGTGTGGCTCCTGCATCGCCCACCTACAGTTAAGTAATCTATTTGCATAGGATGTTTTAAGATAGATAGCTAGGTTGCTGTGTGCCTGGAATTAATTCATTATTCCTTATTTTCCAGCGAGTTTCTTTGTTGCTTTAAATAAACTTAAGAGCAGGTTCATCTGGTCTTTGCTTGTCCTATGAGTAGTGTGACTGGTCATATATATATTAATTGACTAGAGGGGCTGTGAGTCTGAGAACTCAATTTTCAGATATTTTATTTTATATTTTTTATTGCTGAGAATTTACGGGATTTTCGGAAGTCCAGACCTTTCAAGAACCCCACACACATACCTTGATAGCGTATTTCATAACAATGGTGGGTCTCACCAGGAAGTGTTACAGCGGATTGGATTGGCCCACGGTGTTATGGACTCGCTTAGCACGAGTATGTAGTGCTCTTGATACTTGTATAGAAGGACAAAAATCTGAATCTTCAAGTCATTTGTGCTCGGTCTTATTCTATGACTGTGAGACATGGACACTAAATAGTGATATGGAGAGATCAATTGATGCCTTTAGTAGAAAGTGTCTACACAGAATCATGGGACATTGCTGGAATGACTTTGTGTCACACTGGCAACTATTCTGTGGGACTGACTCGACATGTTACCTGCACAGTCCGTCAACATCAATGCCGGCTATTCAGGCATGTGGCACGCTAGTGACACTACCCAGGAGCTGACCCTGGAGGTAAAGAGGGGAATAAGGAATAGTATTATCCTGCCAATTCTGTCATATGCATCAGAAACGTGGGCATTGAAATGCGGCATAACAATCAAAATGAGTTATATAAGAGGTGCGTATGGTGTGTCAGGATGGGTTGGAGAAAGTAATGAAAGCGTGTATGAGCGGTTTGGTATGGGTGCGACAGCGAAAGGAGTGGAGTGTGGAGTGGTGGAGTGGGTGAAGCGTGGTGCATCGAGATGGTTTGGACACGTGATGAGAATGGGGGAGAATGAATTCGTGAAGAGAGTGTATGAGGGAGGGATTGAGGGAGGGTGTGTCAGGGGAAGACAACCTGTGAAGTGGATCAACAGGGTGAGTGAGTATTGGAGCAAGAGAGTTGGAAGTAGCAGGACTGAATGTGCTGAGAGGGAGTGCCAGAAAAGGGAGATGGAGACACTTCTGCCACGGCCACTCCCTGGAGGGAAGTCCCCACAAGGGAGCAAGGCATTGGAGATAAAGATAGATAGATAGAAGATTAGAAAAGGTTTAAAATGTTGTTTGAAGAACAGACATTTGTTCAAGACCAGTTGTTGCAGGTTGGTCTGTGTTAATTTGTACTGTACAGAAAATGACCTTTTGTTTCACTTGAAATTACTTTACAATTGCTTATTTTAACTAATTTACTTTTAAATATGAAGAATAGAACTGAAAAACAAAAATAAAAATAAATAAAAACAAAAACCCAATAAAACCCAGAGGGTTGGGTTTGGAAAAAAATGATTATTCCAAACCTTGTTTATAACAAAACTGCAACTAGAACACAAGCATGTGACACCATGAACTTTGGCTCAATATTAAAAGAAAACCTGTTTTTTTTTTTTTTTTTAGATTTTAATCAGTTTAAAAATTTCAATATTTATGTATGTAGAACTCATTTATAATTATGATATAAAACTATATTTTCTTCTGTAAAATTTAATAATGTGTTAAATATAAACTCAAAATAAAAAATATATAAAGTTTTTTTTTTTTTTTTTGGGGGGGGGGGGGGGAGTTTTCTGGTGGTGGATTTTTTAATGCCAACCCTGGTTCCCGTGCTTCCTGGCAAGATTACTGCTAGATCTAGCAGACATCAACTTGCTATCAAGATAGCATCCCATAACAGCAGCTCCCCCATAATATTCTTGCAGTAGCTCCTATAAGCAATTTACTGGAAACAGCAATCATAGTTGAACGAAACATTTACAGAAGGTAAGAAGATGCAGCAGAGGTGATACGGGACACTGGCCACTCATCAGGGATGGAGTGAATACAAAAGTTGTGTATTCAAACACAAATACTTCAAATTCCAACAAATACGAATTTGAATAAACTGAAATGGCCTATATTCGAATACGAATGTGAATACTTCTTGAAAGTATTCATGAATACTTTCTACTGAAAATACCTTCTTGACGTAACTGGCTACAGCACTGTTCTAAAATTATGCAACAGTAAAATGAGCTCATGAACACTGACTCATGACTGGTACCATTATTCAATACAGGGATATCACACCTACCTTAAATACAGCCCAGGGGGCTGGACTCGTAAGGAACAATGGCTGATATTTCTGATAAAAAAAATTAAAGTACGTATTCATCAGATTAATCACAGAATACGAATACTTTTACATTGTATTCTAATGCGAATAAGAATACTTTGATTTATATCAATAATTATTCGAATACGAATATGAATACACCCAAATATGATATTCGAATATGAATACCGAATACGAATACTCCATCCCTACCACTCATGTAACTGAAGTGTCCTTTGTTTGCACTGTCCCCCTGCCAACACAACCTCCGGCACAACGGCTTACTAGGGTGTTTAGCTAAAGCCGCCATCTTGGAAAATTTGGTAGCTCAATTTCATATTGTTGCACAACATTGCGTGGCTAAAGGGTCAACCATATGCAAGAAGCAACATGTTATAATATTAGCAGTTACAAGTCACTATTTTAGCAGCCAGCAATAGTAACTCCATTAGACTGTGTTATGAGAATCCTTAGAAAAGTTTGTTTCGAGCCCTTATATTGCTGCAGAAGATTAGGTTATCAAGTTATTTGAGGGCTATTTTTTTTATAGCAACAGAACTCTTTATAATACTTTTTTCATTTCCCAGAATCATTTTTGAGTATTACTGAATAGGCTACAGTTCTTTAGGCATAACTGAACACCTTTCCCCTTAATTGCATAAATAAAGTAACCACTCTGCAAAGCTTTACCAGTGGGACTTGCTGATTGCTTTATGCTAATATATTTTAATATATTTCTTTTTTAGATGAATCTTCTATAGTTTTTTCATCTTTGAAAAAAAATCAAATTGAGTTTTTCGACCTCATAAAATTGCTTCTTCCATTATTCTTTTGAACAGATGAATACATTTTACAGTATGCTGACAGGTAATGAAGTACGTAGTGGTATGGTCTTATTATTTATCTTAAGTTTAAAAACATCTGCAATAATGGTGGCATGCAGATGGGGGTCAGAAAGTGAATTTTGACCTAGCCTATATGGAATCAGTTTTCACCCTAATCGGTTTACAATTGTCCTGCCTTAGCTTAGCTCTTTGAATACAAGCAAAAACATGAAAACTGATTTCTGGATAAATTTGATAATTTTCAATCAGAGGATTCCCCAACTTGGTTATCTTAACCCCCATCTGTTATCTGCAATCTGAGCAGAAACTCATCACTTATGCTATAAACATTTTAGGCAATGGGAGACCATTAGCTTGATAATCTGTACAAGTATCAGTTGACACTGCCTTGAGTCTGGCAAGGGTTGTGACTTACGCATCCACCTCTACGACGAAGCCCGAGACAAAGGCATCGTTGTGCAGCTCCACAGTGGTGCGCCAGCCCTCCAGAGCCATCGCCAGGCACGTCAGGGAGTTCAGCTCCCGGTGGCGGCTGCGGCCAAACAGCCCCATCCCTCCCTACAGCAAGACAGGCCACGAGCAGCTGACTTCTTTTTGGACAGGGACAACCACAAAGACCTTAGGAATGACAAGGAAGCTATGTACAAGTACAAGCCAGAGAGGAATGAACTTAAATTGTTTGCAGAGATGAAGACAAACCGAAAAGCTCTATATAAATATACGTTATGAACAACAAGAGAGTAAAAGAATGTGTATGTAAGCTATACGTATACAGGTAACTCTCGATTTACGCGAGTTTGGTTTACGCGTTTTTTAAATAACGCAGGGTCCAAAATCCAAATAAATGTTTGATGTACACGTTTTTTTCACTTATACGCGATATTTTATGGAGTGGCCACCAGATGTCTCACGCAACTGGAATCACATGGCGCCACGGCCACACAGCTGAGCTCAGTTCTTCCCGAGCGCCACTTGAACAACAATACAGTACCCACGTTGCCATGCTACTCAACAATAGGGGTGGGCAGGTACCGGTACCAATACCGGTACTAACGGTACCAGCTATACGGTACGGTACCGGTACCAGTACCAATACTAGCCAGTCGCTCATGGTGTCCCTCATTTCTTCCTCACACGAGTGAGGCTGAGACCAAGTGCCTGAGTGGATATCTCGGTGATATGGATATCCTCTCTCTCTCTCTCTCTCTCTCTCTCTCTCTCTCTCTCTCTCTCTCTCTCTGACAGCCAACACGTTGCAAACCTATTAAATAATTACTTTTCCTCGGTGTTTAATAATAACAGTCCTCCCACCACCACCACCAGTACTAATGTAAATCCCGAGCATGCATTGTCTAACTTTGAAATAAAACCCGATGAAGTCCTTAAAGCCCTCAAATCACTTAAAACAAATAAAAGTCCTGGACCTGATAAAGTATATCCAACTCTGCTGAAAGAAACAAAGAGCGAAATACTCTCCTCCCTCACAACCGTATTCAATATGTCCTTGCGACAAGGCATTGTCCCTTCAGATTGGAAAAAGGCTAACGTGACACCGATTTTTAAGAAAGGAGACAAAAAAGTACCAGGTAATTACAGGCCCATTAGTCTAACTTTGGTTGTAGGTAAGCTACTTGAGGGCATAATTAGAGACAAAATTGTGAGTTACCTTGACAGCCACTCATTAATTGGGGACTCACAACATGGCTTCCGAAACAAAAGATCCTGCCTATCAAATCTATTAACCTTTTATAACGACCTCTTCACTGTTTATGACGTAACCAAATCACTGGACGTAGTCTATCTTGATTTCCAGAAAGCGTTTGATAAAGTCCCGCATCATAAATTACTTTACAAATTAAAACAAATAGGTATTGACGGTCAGGTAAACCAATGGATCGCGAATTGGTTGAGCAACAGACAACAAAGAGTAGTGATTGACGGATTGAACTCAGAGTGGGCGCCTGTCACTAGTGGCGTCCCTCAGGGCTCGGTTCTTGGCCCAGTGCTCTTCATTATTTACATCAACGACGTGGATGTTGGACTCAATAACCGCATTAGTAAATTTGCAGACGACACAAAGATTGGTAACTCGGTTCTCACTGATTTAAGACAGGCAAAGCCTCCAAGAGGATTTGCACAAAATTTCAGCTTGGTCGGATAGATGGGAGATGCCCTTTAACGAGACAAGTGCCAGGTCCTTCAAGTTGGAACGAGGAATAAAAAGTTTGATTACGAAATGCGCGGCGTTAAACTCAAAAGCGTTCAATGCGCCAAGGACTTGGGGGTCAAAATCGCCAAACCTCAAATTCTCACAGCAATGCATCGATGCAGCAAATAAAGCGAACAGAATGTTGGGCTTCATTAAAAGAAACTTTTATTTAAGAATAAAGATGTAATACCCCTCCGCTACAACAGTTTAGTCAGACCCCACTTGGAATATGCGGTACAGTTTTGGTCTCCCCACCATGCAAAGGATATTGCTAAATTAGAAGGTGTTCAGCGTCGGGCAACGAAATTATCCCTTCCTTGCGCAACAAATCCTACGAAGAAAGGCTTTCTACCCTTAACATGTTCTCTCTTGAGAAACGTCGCCCGAGGAAAACTGATCGAATGTTTTAAAATACTTAATGGTTTCACGAATGTAGACAGATCAACATTGTTTATGATCGATGACACTTTGCAGACGAGGAACAATGGCGTAAACTCAGATGTAGACAAGTAAATTCAGACTGCACCAAATTTTTCTTCACCAACGCTAGAAAAGAATGGAATAAGCTCCCATCATCAGTGGTCCAGTGTAACACGATTGACTCCTTCAAAAATAAGCTCGACCGTCACTTCCTTCAACTTAATATCAACTAGAGTAGAAATGCAACGTTTTGGAGTCTTCTGATTAATGTAAAATCACTTAGGTTTAAGGACAGACCACCAAGTCTGGACCATGGGGTCTGTGTGGTCTGATTTTCTATGTAAATCTATGTAAATCTCTCTCTCTCTCTCTCTCTCTCTCTCTCTCTCCACTGAAGTGAATATTTATTTTTCAATAAAAACCTGCCTCTGTTTGATTTACATTGTTTTTGATTTACACGACCTCTTCAAGGACACAATACTCGCGTAAATTGAGAGTTACCTGTACTCAAGAGGGAACACTAACATCCAGTGCAGTGCAGCGGAGACTGCACGTGAACTACTAAATACATTTTTCAAAAGCATCTCTATGGAAGAAGAGAACAAGCTGAAACTCCTTGCAAATAACCTCTACTAACAGGCTTATAAAGATCAAGTTCAGGAACCTTTTGAGTACTTTTCTGAAAGACATGAACAACACATTTAACAGCAATACAAATACAACTACATGCTGTAATAAGAAAACTGAAATCTCTAAATGAGTACAAAGCACCAGGCCCAGACATGGTCCATGATATGTAACCTCCTAACAGGAGGGCTAGCCTCCCCTTCCCACCTGTGTTTCCATATTTCCATATATGGAAACCCGCACTGAGAAGAAACGAGCTCGAATGTCAGTGTTGTAATGAGAAACGAAAAGCTGAAAGGAGTGGCCTCTTGTGTCTCTGTTGTGATTTTTAACAGAGGTGACCTAGATTAGGACAAAACCCTTTCAGAATGTTGAACACCATAATAAGATCAGGTCTGATCCACCTTCCTTTAACCCTTTCATTGCTAAACGCTCGCAGCGAGCGTTAGGCGTATTTGCTGGTGGTGCTAAACGCTCGCTGCGAGCTCCAGCCACACTCAAATCTCCTGCGTATGAGTGTTCCAACACTATTTTTCACAACACAGGATTGCCAACTGAGTGGGTTCTTCACTAAATTTGGTGGAAAATCATATCAGCCCAGCGCAGCAAATCTACGGATGAGTAACTGGTGGATGCTCTTGCCCAATATAGCAGCATTTTTGCATAGCTTCACCTATCACCTGACTGATTCTTTGACCAAATAGTTGTAAATATTGCAGCTGGCAATACAACCTTTCCAGAATCTCAAGGAAAGATGTCCACAGTTCCCTCAATATGGCTGATCATCACGCACGCACTGAGGTAAGTGTTAACATTCAACACTCCCTGAACAAACATGTGCATTCACAAGAGAGGCATACATAACCAACTCCTGTAGATCTGGACCTCCTCTTTCCAATGGTGTTTTTGGTTTTTAGTTGTGATTAATAGTTTTTGAGATACAGAGGTTAAAAGAGACCCCTCATTGGGCTGTCTGACTGCGCCTGAGGGGATAGTCATGTCTCGCACCACGCGCAAAGAAAGGGTTAATGGAGTAAAGACTCAATCTAGCGAGACATTCACTATATGGCAGATCATGAAAACCGGCATTTTTCTTAGTCTGAACATTTTCTAAAAGCCTAATGTCTCCTATATAACCAGTGAACCAAACCACAGAGGCAAAGTCCAAGATAGGGCGAATATGAGAGATGAAAACTGCCCTCATGAAATCAGGAGATCTGAAAAGGGTACCCTTTAAAATACTTTAACCAATGCCTCCAGCCTTGCCACCTCCTCCTCCACTGCCCAACCTCCACACCAACCTCAGAGCATCCATAACCAAACTCCACATTCACAGACCAACCCTAGAGGACCTGTTGGGCAGCGACACCCTCAGCCCCAATACAGCCTTCCAAGCCCTCAAGTGTACGCAAACCTTCCTGCAGACAAACACTCACATTGACATTGACCCACAAACATCTTACCTAGACGGGTTCCACGAGAAGGGAACCCCACAAATGCCAACACGCCAGCAGAATGCATATTTGCGTAATTACTCTTAGCACTAAAACTATTAAGCCGCTGCTGGAATGTGTGTTGATTGCACTAAGTAAAGACTAGTTATAAAATATAATGACATATGTATATAAGTGAAATAAGTATTTATATTTATATTTCTGTAAGTAAAATAAAGTAATTTAGAGTTGATATGTTCTTTGACAAGAGTGTTTAGGAACTATAGTTAAAAATGAGATCATATGAAATTATATATGAGAATACATTGGTATTAGTATGTAGGGGTTAATATTCATATAATCTTTGACCAAGGTACTCTGCTAGTTTTCTATTAAATACAGTTAAGGATGTTGACAGGATAACTGTGTCTGGCAGGCTATTCCACAAAGCAATCACTCGGACTGAGAAGTATCGCCTACGTATTTCTGTGTTGCTGTGAGGTAGAAATATTCTGTGTGAATTTCCACGGGTCCCAGAGGATGTCTGGAGGGAAAATAACTCTGAGGGTTGCACAGGAGAGAGGCCATTGAAAATCTTCCAGACCTTGACTATGTCAGCACAGAGAAGAGACCCAAGGCATCCAGTCGGGAGGCATACTTTCCACGCACCATACGTGACTGGAACAGCCTCCCTCAACAGATTTTAGACTGCGGTACAATAGACTCATTCAGAAAACAAATACACACTCACTTGTCACCACAACACACCAACACTAACAATGACGATTCACTTCCCTCCCCTGCACACTCGGCTCCCCGTCCCCCCAACAACCAACACGAATATGCGTGTTATGCACCTGTGCGGGTGACCTGCGCATTATTCATCCAGATCCAGATAAAATACGAAAAGAAACCGGGATATACCGCCCAGTACTCGGTAGACAACAACGCAGGAAGAGAGCGCTCAGGAACACGTCCGACTCCAACGACTGCCCGATGGTCAACACCAAGACAACACAAGAACCTATATAGTCACCTACTCCACCTGTGCTGCTCGGAAGGCTAGATTTGACATGCTGTGGCCCCGAGCGACCCCACCCAAACTGATTTTATTTGTGTCAGGCTAAAGAAAAGTTACCTGTGGAATAAGAACTAGAAAGCCTCCCTCTGAGCCTGCAGTGTTTGGGCGGCCCGCTGCTGCTGCTTCTTCTTCTTCTTTTGACCTGTGCCGCTTTGTATCGCTTAATTCTTAGGTCCTCCTTCTCTCGTTCCTCTTTTCTTCTTTTTCACTTCTACACACTTTTCTTTTCAGTATACATCACTTTCTTAAGCACTTCATCCTGAAACTTAGGTTGCTGAGTGGAGTTGACGGTCGGGAGTTTCGCCTTTGTAACGGCATTTCCTGATGATAGATTGATTGATTGATGGTTTATTATTGCAAAGTTACACAATAAAGGAGAAGGGAGGAACCTGCCATCCCAACCCCCAGGCAGTACATAGTGTGATTACTGATTACACAACTATACCATGAAACTAAACAGGTGTGTGGTTCATCGCTGCCTGGGTTTGTTGTTTTCCTCTTCTTCTTTCCTTCTTTTTTTCTCTTATCATCCAAAAATTCTGTACTGTTGCTTTTGCTTCTTGAGTATCTATTAGACTAAGCTGCTGCCCGACCCTTTCCAACGTGCTCACCTTTTCATCTTCCCGTCTGCTTATTGACACACTTTGCTTTTCAGCTTTACACTATTTATGTTTCCTCGCTATAATACGTTCTTCTTAATTTATTTTCTTGCTTGAATCACTGGTGCAACCCCCTCCCTTATTGTGCTTTCCTTCCTACCATTGTATATTTCTAGTTTCATGGTGCTCCCTACACATGTACTAATAGTTGTATAATGTCCTGCCTGGGGGTTGGGATGGCATGTTCCTCCCGTCTCCCTTGTTATTTACCTGCAACAATAAACTGTCATACTCTATCTCTATATTCATTCCCATCTAGTGCTTGGGCAATGTTCTCCGTCCCCACATTTTATTGTCTTAATTGTCCAGGAGGAGGTACCGCCCCCTTCCCTCGTTGTGCTTTCATTCCTACCATTGTATCTTCTTAGTTTCCTGGTGCTACCTACACATATACTAATAGTTGTATAATGTCCTGCCTGGGGGTTAGGATGGCATGTTCCTCCCTTTTCCTTTGTTGTTTTACCTGCAACAATAAACTATCAATCAGTCACAGGTGGGAGCCGTTACAAAGGCAGCAAGTCAAGGTGTTCGTGCGTCGTCTGCAGGTACTTTGCCGGTACTTTCTACGTACCGTCCCAATATACAAAAGGGTTAATTAACGGTTTCACCCAACCAACGATTTTCTTACGTGGTTCATGTTTTTCTGGTGATAGATGTAGTGAATTGCATGATTTTGTACCTCATTTCCGTCGCAAACTGTATACGGTGAAAATTTAAAACGAATTAAGCCTCCATTGCCACTAATTAACCTTCCATTGCACACTAATTAACCCTCCTACTGTAACATCTGCAGCTTCGATAAACACTGAAGAAGATGAAGACTTATTATAACGTACCTTGGTTATGACACGCTTAGTTATACTGCATAGTTACTTAACATTTACTGGTTTGCACACACTGAAGTTTGTTATTGTCACCCAAAGACAGCCCAGCATTCCTCTTCATTATTCTAGTCTTCCACTCTATAAAACATCATAACACTCTGTCTTCTACTCTCTAGGATTCCGTTGGACATTTATCTAGTTTTACCAGCATTCTTTTAGGTATTTTTCATCTCTAGTTTTATTTAGTGTATGTCACACTAGAGTATAACACTTTTTCTGCATGTTCACTATTTTTCATTTTTCCTTGGGCATTTCTCTAGTGTTACACCCATCACACTGCAGAGTTTGACACTTATTTTTCGGATATATCTTGTACTATCCAGCGTTCTTTAGGTATTTATCTAGTTTAACACCTGTCGCACTACGGAGTTTGACACATATTTCTGACATATCTTGTACTAATTTTCTTTCTTTAGGTATTTCTCAAGTGGTACACCCATTTCAGTGTGGAGTTTGACTATTGTTTCTGATATCTTGTACTTTTCATCTCTTCTTATAACCATTTCCTGTGTTAATGGCTAATGTGGGATGTGAGGGGGGGCATTCCAACCCTTCACCCTTCACAGCTTCCCTAACAAAGCTCTGCATCCACAGCAGGTCAACAGTACAAGACCTCCTGGGCAGTGACTTGACCCCAGCACGGCCCGTCAAACCCAGAAGCACTCAATGTTTTACTGCTAGAAATTAGGAAAGCAACAAAAATTCCATAATGAAGGCCCCAGAGTGACAGCCATGACCAACCTGCACAGGCCATTGACACATGACCTCCTGGCCCTATACATATCCAGGACCAAGAGGACACTCCACTTCAGTATGTGGAAATGTTAAATGCTAACTGTGGAGGGATATTTCATCGCCTTCAGCACCAGAAAAGGTACATTTTTATTATGTTTCTTTCAGTCATTTGGCTAAATTACCCCATGACGGATCAGTTAGTTTTTCAACCCACATTTATGGAGGACACATCATATCTTGGAATAATTTTGAATTATAATGAAGCATTGTACTATTCTCATTCATGTGAAACATTTCATAATTTTTCATGTGATATTAGAGAATACTTTAAAATAATGAAGTAAGGGTAGTAAAATTTAATTAGGTTTGTTGCTTTATATCTTTTAATTAGACTCCTTGTGATTTTCAAACAAGTATTATTATCCTTAAATAGATGGTGTGTTGTAAAATGTTATAAGGTACAAAATATTGCCCTCCTCTATGGAGGCAGTTCAGTTTATATTGAGTTAAGGGGTGAGGTTGTTTATTGACCAGTGCTTGGTAAATAAGAGTGATGTGTAGTTATTTGCCTAGCAGTTCATCTCGGCAAAATCAGTAACCTATCATTTCTTAATTATTTAAAACTATTCATAAACTAATGGAGCCCCACATAAACCAAGAATAAAATCTTGCACACTTCTCAGGAAGTAGCCACTCCGAAGGTTAAATACTTAGCAGCAGAAACTAGACTTTGGACAGAAACTTATACCTTGTCAGGAAAATCTGATCATATAAAGCTATTGGCAGTAAGTTTGAAGAGGAAGTAAGAGTCCCCATAAAGGTTTTAGTAGGTTTAGTTACAAATCATACAGCAGAGAACGTGTCTTTCAGTAGAGTGAGTTTAAATGGTAGGAAACTCAACTGTACGAAGGAATCCATGAAGACCCAAACTAATTTGTTACAGGATATGGAGCCTTATCTGAAGTCAAGGGATCCCTCCAAATTACAAAAAAACATATTGAGAAATTCATTTACATTATTGTGATATATAGATATTGGCATGTTTTGATTAATTTTTACTGTAGTTCAGTATGATCATTTATCTGTGTAGTACATAATTTCTAGAATAATAAAGACCATTTGTTTCAGATGTGGTGGGGGTGGGGAGGAAGCCTGCTGAGAGGGGCGTGGTACAGTTCCCCTGTGTGTGTCAGGGGAGGAAGCCGCTTAGTGCACTGGCCTGCGCACAGTGTCAGGACCACCTTTCTCCAGTACTTTGAGAGTCTTGACCACCGCCATGTGGACTCTAGTCCAGTGATTCCCTGGAATGACCGCTCTCTGACTTTTGTTAATGCAGGAATGAACCAGGTAGTTGCTGATCATTTCCCTTCGATTTAATATAAATATTACTTCTAAGACAATTTCTTGTTCTTATGTTCATAACTTTTTTCTGAGAAAATTTGAAAGGAATGTGTACCTTCTAAAGGCGACTGAATTCAATGTTCATAGAAATTTATTGCTAAGAAAGGTGAAGCATGATATTTTGGGAAGTGGTAGTTACTCCTCCTCATCCTTATCATTAGTGACCCTCTTTCCCTCAAAGTTCTTTCCCATCATGTGACCATTCATGACAATGGACATGATAGGATGAAAATGTTATGTCACCATTTAGGCATGACATTGTTTATGAGGAACCCGTCCTTAACCTCAAACGCTTGTATTGCAGGACCTCCATTCTCTGTAGTCATTCTGTTGACATAGACCAATATAGAGACATATTCTTTATCCCCATGTCTTTTATTCACAGTTCAAGCCTGTGTTTCTTGGTGAGGTTGAGCGGCCATGTGCCCGTGCCACCAGCTCCCAGAAGTGTATACGTGTGGGAGGGAAGCACAATGACCTGGCAGACGTGGGCACTGACACCTACCACCACACCTTCTTTGAAATGCTCGGCAGCTGGTCATTTGGAGACTACTTCAAGGTCAGTAAAGTTACCTGTAGTGGACTATCAGTTCATTATGGAAATACTGAATACTATAGATTTATGGGTTTATGTGTACCACTTCGTAAGCCCTCCTTCACCATGAAAGAGAACCTTTCTATCGTTTTGGAGGCATAAGGTAATTTTCACAAACCCACCATGTTCAGAATTCTTGGTGGAACGTAGAATTTATAATAAGGTGGTTTGCTTTAATTAAGTGTGATTCTAATACTATGAAGTTCAATAGAATTGCAAATATCAAAATATCTAAGATTATAATGGAAGCAACATTGGAGGTTGAAGGAAAGGCACCTTAAAACAATGACAGTGAACTAATAAATTAAACAAAAGATCCCATAAACAAGTGCAAAAGTATGAAAATAAAAACTGTAAGGAATTAGATAGAGTTGGCAGAACTGACAACATACCAGCAACAGGAAAGTTAATGATAGCTATGAATTCAGTACGACAAGATTGAAGAAATTCTAGATGCCAGAAGCATGAAAATTACTAAAATAAGACCGGGTATTGGCAGAAATCAGTTGTTGTTTTCTAAAAGATGTAACAGACAATATCACAAATAACATTTGGAGGAAGTTAGTGTTGCAGAAAAATTCTCTGCAGAAATGTACAGTGATGAGGATGGGGTGGTGGACTGGTGAGGAGAATGATTTGCTGAACATAGACATTCCCAGTATGATCATATATTGAATAAACAAAGATTTAAAGGGAGGAGTGGGGGTAAAGCAGCAGAAGATGGTCTAACTTAAGAATGGCAAGGAAAAAAAAGTCAAAACAGACAGAGGGAAAGGTGGCATGATGAATTTAATTAGAACATTTATCAAAACAGAAGGAAGTATACTATAATCAGACAAAGAGAGATGGAGATTGTTAGGAAAGGCCTTTGTCCTGCAGTGAGCTAGTAATGGTGCAAGATGATGATCATGATAAATGCCAGACAAAGTGGTGGAGGATGCTGGGAAGGGCCATCATCTTGCAGTGGACTAGTAATAGCTGAAGATGATGAAATGATGCTTTTTGATTTACAAGAGTTGTAATGATGGATTACCTTGATCCCAACAACACAAACCTTGCAGGAGGAGGCATGCCACATGGCCTGGAGGCTGCTCACAGAGGTGTACAGACTGCCTGCATCCTCCCTCTATGTCACCTACTTCAAGGGGGATAAGGATCTTGGACTGGAGGCTGACTTGGAGGTGAAGCACATCTGGAGGACCATAGGGTGTGTGGCTTCTGTCCTAGTGACATAAACTGAGCACCACAACTTAATGTGTTTATCTCTTGAGTTGAAAAGATACAATTCAGTTTATTCATGTTACTTGCTGCTGCTCATTGGATGCTAGTAATTTATATTTTTTTGCAGTGTTCCTGAGGAGAGAATTCTTCCCTTTGGCATGCAGGACAACTTTTGGGAAATGGGAATGTTTGGCCCATGTGGACCCTGCACGGAGATCCACTATGACCGCCTGGCTCGGCCCTATGCTGGGGACCGTGTCAACCTTGGGGTGGAGGACCTGATAGAGCTATGGAATGTTGTGTTCATCCAGTTTGAGAGGTACCTTGTTTTTCTGCTTAGTGTAGGGCAGTGGGATGATTTATGCTGTATATGTTGGGTACCATACAAGTCTGTAAACTTAAACTATGATGTCTAACAATAAGTTATTCAGTTCACCTCACCATCCATTGATCTTCAGGCATCAAGATGGCCGCCTGAGTAGCTTGGGGACCCACTATGTTGACACTGGCATGGGCCTGGAGAGGATCACAGCTGTACTCAACAACAAGTCCTCAAATTATGACACAGATCTCTTTATGCCAATATTCTCTGCCATCGAAAAGGTTTGTTGAACTAATCTCATCTCATTACTTACACTTAAGTAGTGTAGCTTTTTTTATCATCTACACTTATTGTTGAGGTTTCATCTGAAAAAATTACCTCTCTTAAAGTCAGGTTAAAAATGTTGCACAAGAAAGAGGTGGAAAAACTCTCCCCTAAATTGAGCACCATTGCTGTCCAGACCCCAACAGTGATGGGGTCAATTTCACAGTCCAACACAGTGGGTTTGTAAGCTCCAAAACAAAACTCCAAAGACTACAAAAATATCTAGTACTATTGTGATTGTATTCACCTAGAAGATCACAAATGTATGGATACTATACAAGAAATCTCTGTTGAATCAGGCTTATTAGTAAACCTGTTAGACATGGAGAGTATAGTTTGGTTTGAGTGGTAACAATGACACTGTTGGATTCTGGAACTTGGGCTGGACTCACAAGTGGCATTGTAGGTTACTTGTACATAAGCCTACATACACATAACCTACAATACCCTTACAAGCCATGATATGTCCCGATCCACAAAGGAGATTGTAATTGCCAGCGAATCACAAGCCAGCCAGATGGCATTGTAACTTTGTGGATCGGGTTGTAGCTTACAGTGCGACTTACGTGTATGGAATTGCTTTGTGGATCTCACCCCTGACCCTTAGAGTATATACATTTGGCAATTTTGCTGAATGATATTTTTACAGTCCATCAGAGTTCAAGGCAAACTATGGTCTTCATGCTAAAAAGGCCATGCTTCTCTATTCATCCATCCTGTTATTTATACCCCTTAATATTTTGGATAAATGTACCCCCAGTGATATATCAAAGGAAGTTAATAGTATTCAGAGAACAATTAGCAAAACAAAATTAAAGATTTACATCTGAACAGATTATTGGTAAATAATTATTCAAAAAGGTAACCGTCATGACAAACCAGAAAATTGTATATAATACTTCATATAAGCGTCTCCTTTGACAGCTGAGTGGGAAGCCAGCATACTCAGGCAGCTTCAGTGCTGACAATCAGTGCCTTGACACAATGTACCGGGTGCTGGCAGACCACGCCCGGATGGTGACCGTGTGCCTTGGCGACGGGATGTTCCCTCAGGAATGGTGAGCCAGTCCTGTATGAATGTTAGATTGCTAGGTTTGAGTGTTAGGAGGTAGGAGCTGTAATGGACATAATGGTCTTGCATGAATATCAAAACAAACAAAGAAACCTGTTCCAATTTGTATTTAGTCTATGGTTTTGTGTATTATATGGCAAAGTTGTTTATGCATTGTGCATATCAGTAGTGTTTCACTGTTGATAAAAAACAAGAAGACAAGATACAGTGAGAATATGAAGCATAAGTATAGGATATGGTGGATGCCAGAGAGGATATGTTAATAGGTTTGGAGTAAAGGAGTTTGTATGACTGGATCTTATGATGTAGGAAATGTACAGCTGAGTTTTATGCATGTGTTGGATTCAGATAGGAAAATAGTTTTCAACTGCATATTAGTGTTCCTCTTGCTGAATACTTTAATCTTGACCATGTGGCCCACCTTGTAGCTACAATCTCAACCATATCATCAAGCGCTGCCTCTCCATCGGACACAAGCACTTTGGCTTCACAAGGGGGCAAGGTGGCTTGAGGGAGTTGGCTGGGGTGGTGGCTGGGACTCTGGGGGAGGCGTACCCTGAGGTGGTGAGGCAACTGCCTCGCATCACCACCATCCTGGAGCATGAGGAGCAGGCCTTCTATGACACCCAGAAAGATGTATCCAGGTGCGTGAGGGTGTGTATTTACCTAGTTGTTGTAGTTTGACAGGGCCCGGGCTTACGCTCGTGTGGTCCTGTCTCCGTATCTATAATTATCCAACTTTGTGTGTGTGTGTGTGTGTGTGTGTGTGTGCATGCGTGTGTGTGTGTGTGTGTGTGTGTGTGTGTGTGTGTTCGTGCGTCTGTGCATGCATGCGTGTGTGTACATATGTGCATTTTTTTACTTTTTTATGGAAGCTTGAGTAATTCATAGGAAGAGTTATAGTAAGCTGTACTATCTTACCTGTGTTGAGGTTTATCACTTGTACTGCTAAATGAGGTGGCCGAAGCATAAGTAAAATCACCATTCGTCCATAAGCCTTGGGTTTGAATGATCAGGTTCTCCCACTTTATATTCTCTTGTTCTCATACATATTCTAACTCAGTCTCTCCAGGAGCTGTTGTATGTCTACCAGTTCAGGTAAAATAAAGTGGTGATCATACTATTACAGTAGTGCAGGGTCATGTGTCACTTGAATTAACAAGTATTCGACAATGGTTTCAGTAAAAGCAGACAATGTAGAATGCATCTCAACTACACTTAAAGGTGTCATCGAAGTGAATGATGCACCTTCCACCTGCATTGTTAAGACAGATTCCATGAAATTATATAAAAAAATATAGACCACACAGACCCTGTGATCCAAACTAGGTGGTCTGTCTTTAAACACGGTATGAAAGTAATCAAACAAGTGTCAGAGGGCTTCATCACTAAGTATTTAGATGAGGGTTGGTATTGCCTTAAATTATTTCAGTTATAAATATTCTAGATATAATGTAAGGTAACACTTGAAAAGAGATGGTCAGGTATTTAGAATCAGCATATACTATTGTCATTAGGGGTAGGTGATAGAATTACACAGAAAAATTAGGAAAAATATGTTCTTGATAAAGGTTCATAAGGTACATATGTTTAACTTTTGTTTAATGAGAAAGTGGTAAGTTCTACCAAGGCCACCCTCCAAAAGAGCTTTGTGGACCAGACATCAGAAAAAAAAGATACGGTAGATAAATAGCATGTAATACATCAAATCCTCATCTACTTTAAGATATATCAGTTGCTTTCATTAGCATTGTGAGAATCGAAATTCAAACCTAGAAAGAAGCAGCCATTTAACTGTGTGTCAGCATGCTGTTAAGTTTTTAGAAAATTAATAAATTTGAATTTTTCAGAGGTTGGAAAGAGTTGGTGTCTGAAAGACCTGAATTAGCAAATATTACTTGTTACCATGTACCAAGGATTGTAGAAGGCATCGAGGACATGCTGCCACACGTTCAGGAATGGAGGGACCAAGGCAACATTCTTCCTGGGGCTGCTGCACACAAGCTGTATGCTACTTATGGCTTCAGCACTGGGCTCATCCATGAACTTGCTCAAGTGAATGGCCTTGTGGTGGATGTGGATGGGCTTGAGGCAGCAATGGACAAGGCCAGGCAAAAGGCAAGGGAAGGACAGATCAAAGCACACTATGGGATGGAAGAAAACAAGGAGAAAAGCCTACTGGAGGAGCTGCAGGCATCAGATTTGCCACTAACTGATGACAATGCAAAGTATAGGTACTACACCAATGCTCTGGGAGAGTATGAATTCCCTCCTGTTGAAACAAACGTTTTAGCATTAATTGTTAATGGCAGCAGAGTGGAAAAGACTGAAGCCAGAGGAACCATTGGGATAATTTTAGAGGCCACAAACTTTTACCATGAGGCTGGAGGGCAGGAGGAGGACACTGGGAGGCTGGAGACAAGTGGTGGAGCTAAGGTGAAGGTGAACTCTGTGAGCAACATTGGTGGCTACCTTGTCCACTGGGGTACCCTGGAGCATGGCGAGGGGGTGGCCACAGGGGACAGGGTGGTGGCCAGGATATGTGAAGAGAAACGGCTTGGCTGTATGAGGAACCACACTGCCACACACCTGCTCAACAGTGTTGTCAAGGCAATCACAGGTAAGTTAATTTGATTGCGGTTGAATTTACAGATACATAGATGTTTTGTCTTGGCCAAAACTCATGGGGATTACATCTATGTCTCAGTTTTCTGGTGTGTCACAAAGGATATTTAAAAGATATAGCTCCCATGTTAGTGGATGCTGAAGTTGAAGAGTGAGACCCCCTCAGATAGTAGTATGAATGGGTATTGTCAATGTGGCAAATGAGAATTTAAATGCCAATAAATGTTAGGTATTGATGGCTGACTATGCCACAATTTTATTATATAATAGCCCTATGAAAAAGTCTTAGGCATAGAAAATGGTTTTGATGAACATACCAGCACAGCACTATTTCTTCTAGACTAGCAGAACAAATAGCCTTGTAATAGTATATGAAATACTATATTAATACTATATGAAATTGTGCTATTACCTGGACGATCTACTGAGTGTCAGGTCATGTGTTGCAGGCGTGTCCTGCCAAACCTCATCCAAGGTGACCCCTGAGTACCTCCTCCTGCAGTTGCACACCTACCAGGCCCTTGGTCTTGCTGCACTTGGCCAGGCACAGCACTTGGTCAAGGTGGGTGCAGTTTAATTTCTGTTTGTTTGCTGCTCGTAAGTTGCAGACACACCACCATTACAACCTCACTGAATGTTTTGACAGAACATTGCTCATTATGAAAAAAATAAAGATATGTAAATAAGAAGCTGCTATATTCTGTATGTTTTCACTGAGCTAAGATAGGTTCAACTTCATGTAATATCAACACTGATACTTTGATGTTTCTTATTAGTATACTGAAATATTACTCATTGAGTAAGACTACTGCTCAATTTTTTAAACATGAAATAATTTACTACCACTAATGTGGTCGTGTTGGACTTTATATTAGCTCCACCCCCAAAGGTTTTCATTTTTGGGGTGGAGTTAATATAAAGTTGAGGCCAAACTTAACACTCTGGAATAGAAAAGTCACTCCAGTCCAGATGCCTCCATTATGATTTTGTTGAGAGAAAATAAGTCATAAAATAAACACAGGTGGCTAATTGAAATACTCCAGGTATGACAATGATGTTTCACTTGTAAAGATGGTAAATGGTTATTGCAAACTTGAAGTAGTTTAGAGTGATATCAGTAGACTGTATTTGAACAGTTCATGGCTGAGGTTCAAATTGATTTAATGTGTTTCTCTCTGATCAGGGTTGCCAACCTGTTCAGCAAGTGTTAGTCTCTTAATTCCTTGTCTGTTAGTAAGATAATTTTTACCAAATAAGATACTATTTAAAAAGTTGGCATATATTTGTAGCCACAGAGTTCAGTTGTCACTTGTCCCTCCACAGAGCTGGGTAGCCCAGGGACGGCCCATTCAGCGGCGCACCATCAGCTTCCAAGAGCTGCTGCATCAGGGCAACATCACGCTGGTGCCTGGAGAAGTGTACCCTAACACAGTGCACGTCATCTCTGCTGTGGGGGAGGAGGGTGGCCAGCAGGAAGGGGCAGCAGCATCCCTAGCATCAATGGAGCCTTGCTGTGGCACACACCTCCTCAACACAGCACACATTGGCAGCTTTGTTATTGAAAGTGTGGTAAGGATGCACCAGGTCTTGCCAGCTGCTGACAGCTGATTTTTTTTCTTTTGTATGACTTCATCATTCATCATCATCATCATTTTATCGCTGCCTGCTCCTAGGAGCTTCCACCAGGGGATGGCCACAGCAGAAAAGTTTTCAACGCTCTCTATCCAGACACACCCTCCTTGCCTGCTCAAAGTTTCTCAAAGATCTTTCCCCCCTATCCCTCCATTTCACTGGAGGTCGTCCTCTAGCATTCCCTCCCTCTATCTCACTCACATACACCCTTCTGGTCATCTTACTCTCCTCCATTCGCTCCATGTGGCCAAACCACTTTAAAGTCTGTCGCTTCACTTCTTCCACCACTCCACGCTTCTTCCCTTCACCCCTGTGACACATTCCAAAACGCTTGTACACACTTTCATTACTCATTCCATCCATTCTACTCACACCACAAGCACTCCTCAAATAACTTATTTCCACTGCCTGCACTCTAGACCTCTGACTTTCATTCCAGGCCCACATTTCACTTACATATGTGAGGGTTGGTACTATTATTGTATATATTTCTCAAATCCCTCTTTACCTTCATGCTCACACTTCTGCCATTTATGATTCATCCCAAAGACCCCACCACCCTTCTTCCTTCGATGTCGAATGTAGGAGGTTTATAAAGATGAGTGTGTATAACTGTGCACGATGGGTCATTCCAGAGCAAGGCCGGTCAGAGCAACACCCGGATTCGTGGGCTGTCTGGTGAAAAGGCAGTGAGGGCCGAGGCCAGTGGTGCTGCAGCCCTCCAGAGCCTGAGAGAGTGGACTGACCTGGTGAATGATGCTGTCAACTCTGGAGCAAAGCAAAGGTAAAGGATATTACCTTAGTTGCTGTACAGAAAGAAAGAGAGACAGATGGATATATATATTGATTTACATAGATGTTCCAACTACACAAACCCTTTGATCTAAACTAGGTGGTGTCCTTGAACCTAATCAAAATACCATCAGACAGCCACCAAAATTTTGCATCTCTGATTTTGCAAATACTCAGGTAGAGGAAGTTTCAGTTGTTTGTGTTTTGATTACTAAATTCATCAATGCAATTCATCAATGTGCTGAGGCTGACCAGCATAAATCCTCAAGAAATCCCTCCAGCACTGTTGGCAGCACATACAGAAAAATATTTTCAAAATATTATAGTTATTGGCCATTTTACCACTTGATTACATTTTGCACCATTGAGGTCTACACAGAATCATGGGATATTGCTGGAATGACTGTGTCCCAAACCAGCGACTACTCCATGAGACTAATTCGACATATTTTATCTGCATAGTCTGTCAACGCCAACTCCAGCTATACAGACATGTGGCACGCTACCCAGAACCCAACCCTGCTCTTAGGGTTGTCTCTGTAAGAGACAGTCCTGAGTGGCAGGAGCCAAGGGGATGCCCACAGAATTTGTAGCTTGAGCAAATCAATAAATCCTCCCAGGAGGTTTCTTCAGATGAGAATGGGGCTTGCATGGTGACTTGGCCAGAGGGATCCCTGGGCCTGGCGAGGTGACGTGCCCCCTGGCATATGCCCCCATTGATTGAATGATTAAATGCGTAGTGTGACTCCTCTGTCTGTGAGTGTTTCATTGTTTCTAGTGGCTCAACTCCCCACTTTTTGTTTTTTTGCAGAAAATTGGGAATTAATTATGATGATGATATGATGTTACTCTATATATTTTAGATTGCTAGATTTGGAAAAGGACATAACTGAGTGGCATGGCAGCTTATGCGAACAAGTGTTGCCACACCTAGTCCGCTGCAGCATCACTGAGGCAGTGGAGGAGCTCGGCAGAACACTTAAGAAGTCCATCAGAGTGGATGCCAACATAGAGGTGTGTATTTTGTAGTATACAGGGCCTGAACTCAAGCTCAGATAGTGTATGTTCTTAGTCTTGTCTAATTGCTTTACCTGATTATAGTTTTACAGGAATGAGTTGTGTCATATTTCCTAAGACTTTTAAAACTGTGAACGTTTTAGGCACACATAACTTCTTGCAATAATACATTACACTGATCTATCAGCCTTTCTTGAAAGCTGAATTTTCTCATATTTTTTTTAATCTTTGCTTGTTTAATTTATTGCTGTGTTCTCTTGAAAATGACTGTCTGGATATTAATTAGTAGCAATCTTTTCATTCAACTGTTTTTATAGCATGATCATATTTTTCTTTTTTCTCATCTAATTTTGGTAATTGTGGCTTTTCAAATCTTTCCTTATAACCAAAGCTCTCAGTCTTCTTACCCATCATGTGGCTGCTCTGTCTACCTTCTCAATCCTCTCGGCATACTATTTCAAGTGTAGAAACGTTGGTGAATACAGTAAACTAACAATTTCCTGCATTGATTCTGCCATGGGAATTGAGGGTAATTAAAAAATCTGGATGATGTCAAAATAATTTTAATGACCCTCAAAGATGCAGATTGAAAACCTTTTCAGTAGGTTTTACGCACCCAACCTGCACTGCTTTTAACAGCCAGATTAAACCTTGTGACTTGACACCATTGTTTTGATAGTTGTGTTTTAACTTTTCAGCTGCTTAATCAAATAACCTAAACAGAACTTACCTATCTTATGTTACTGGTGAGCTTAGTAAAGAAATATGAATATTTTCTGAGCCATTGTGAGGCTCTTGGTTGAGAAGACAAGAGACACAACGCTGACCAATAGCCAATCAGCAGTGACCTCACTAACCTGGCTAGGAATCAAGCCTCTGCTGAGGATCCAGCTTAAGTGAAATGACAATCGTTTCATATTTATTGCCTCATCCATACCCTCTCCCAGTTATACATTTTCCTCATTAATGTTATTTTATACTGTTATATATTTGCCGTAATATTTTACCATCCATATAACCTTTGTTTTGCTTAATTTCATTGATGTTGCCTCATGTCTGTGCTTTTATGTCATATCCTCAAGTTGCCTTTTCATCTTCTCATTCTTCTTTCATCCTGATGTTTTCCCTTTTAATCTGTTTTGTATACTTGGTAACCGAGTCTCTTACTTACTTCTTTCTTGCTTATCACAGAGTCTCAATTCAGTCACTTCTCTTGCACTGAGTCTTAAACTTTCTGACAATAGCCCATACCTTCTCTCTATCCCAGTTCTTTCTCTCTGCCACTTTCACTACACGTGCAACTTTGGACAAACTCAATCCTTGCCATAACCTGATTATCTCAATCTCAACATGAAAAGAGTAAATTCTGTAATTGTTCTTTTTCTTAGATGGTCAATGAGGTGAAGGAGATCCTGAATAAGCAACCAGTTGGGCCCATTGCTCTTCTTGTGAAGACAGACTTTGGGACAAGCAAGCCCAAGCTGCGCCAAGCCACCAAGGTTGCCAGGGAGCGGCCAATACTCCTGCTGGTGAAGTCCAACGGGATTGTTATGGGACGATGCACACTGCCTGAGGTGAGGATTGGGTTGATGTATCTGACGTTTGACAATTAATATGGTCTTTAAATGTTGATACACATGAATGTTTGTGAACATTTTCAGTTCATTTTTCATTTTTGAAAACACTTTCTATGTAGGAGAGATCATTGCACAGAAATAAAAGATTTTTCTTTGTATTTGTATCCCTGTTTGAATACTTTTAAAGACATGTCTAGGTGTAGCAGCTTCAAAACAGACTTTCCAGTTGTCTCTGTCTCATAGGTTCATAGTTCAAAAGATTTAAATATGTAGAGCAGGAATGAAAAGATGAAAAGAATTATCTACAAATCTATAGCTCTTTTTGTAGGCATTTACTGGTTGCATCCTAAATGTAGTAGGCATGAAAGGTCACCAGTTATGTCTTTCTAGGTACAAATGGCTGTATCTTGAAGTTCTTACATCATTTTCTGTTTTGCTTTTTAGGAACTTGTCGAACAAGGTGCATCAGCACAGGAGTGGTTGGGCTGCGTGCAGGAATCTCTGGGAGGCAGCATGGAGACACCTCCTGACAAGAGTCCTAAGCTGGTGGCCAACCTCAGGAGTCCTCCTCTGAAGCCACCCCACCTACAGGAAAGGCTTCAGAAGGCCCTCGAGGCTTCCAGCAGATACATTAAGAAGTTTGAATAGAGGGGAGGTGTCTTGTTGATTTTTGTACAGTGTTATTGTAATTTAATAAATCTGCATATATTTTCGTTTGATATGGATCTATATTTCCTACTGACTGTGTCTGTTTCTATGGGACATGTCTAAGTAATGAGACACCAGTTTATTTGCTATGCTTAAAAATATAGCATATCAGTAGCATGGTGAGTATTATACTGATTTTTTATTATTATTATTATTATTATTATTATTTATTTATTTATCTATTTTTTACATCCTTCAATCAAAAGAAATTCTGATGTGGGTACAATGACTTTCAGTTACCAGAGAATCCCCCTGTGATGCATATGGTCCTAAGCAGGGTATAATCTGAGTCTGGGAATATACTTTTTCCCAAGTGAGGTCAGTACTTTATTATATTATGGATTTCCAAATCACGTTCAGCCAGACCTGTGTT
This sequence comes from Eriocheir sinensis, assembly GCF_024679095.1. Classification (NCBI taxonomy): domain Eukaryota; kingdom Metazoa; phylum Arthropoda; class Malacostraca; order Decapoda; family Varunidae; genus Eriocheir; species Eriocheir sinensis. The sequence goes on along the minus strand of NC_066566.1, from coordinate 7,144,841 downwards.
TACATGGCTATTACTCTCCATGACTGGCCAAGTATCATCTTCCTTGTCTCTTTCTACTCTCCTCTTGTTACTTTATTTTTCATTGTGACATAACAGGCTATGCATTCATTTTATTAGGTTGAGATTATTTTTGCTTCTATTGTTTTTAGTATAGATCTGGGTGCATGTGTTTCTATTCCTTTATTACTTTGTGTCAAGTGATAGGTCCATGGGAGGCAAGGGGCGGATAACTTTGATTTTGAGAAATGAGAGCAGTATCGAGACACGTACCTCTCCATCTGAAATTGACCTCTTCTATTGGCAACTCATCTCTGCTTTCTATTATTGGAGCAGTGCTAGCAGGCTTTGTTGTATTTTATCTATTTTTGCCTTTGAGCTGCTTCTCTTAGTGAAAAAAAATAACCCTCTCCACAATCAGAGTAACATATTCCTGAGACACCCATTTATATCCAGTGAAGCGATGATGACCTCCTCCATGCATATATATATGGCCTCGAGCTACCTTTTGTACCATCCCTTCAGAACCGCCACTGCTACAATATGCTTCCCCATTCCCCCTCCTTTCCCTTGCTTCATGGGGGTAACTTCATCACAGGTGCCGTGTTACTAAAAGAACCGCGCGAAATTTAAGTTGAGGCTGATATTATAGTGTTATTTTGTGCTTAGGGTATCGTCAGGATCTCGATGAAGTAACTAAAACACACGCAGAAAAAGCTACATTATCATTATCAATTTGAATTTCCCGCGACTTTCGGTAGCAACATGGCATCTGTAATGAGTTAGGGTTGCTCAAATTCTCCTATAATCTATGGCTCTTAGGGGGGTACAGAGCTAGCAATAAATCACATAGGATCATCAGACAGAATCAACACCTCAAAATCAAGTGAAATAATACAGCAGACCTCTTTACAAATACACATGAAGGTGATTAAAGATTAGTATTATATTAACGCGCCGATATCTCGTCTCTTAAATATAACCAAGTGCTTCCTTGTCACGTGGGTATTCTGTTAACCTTCAAATCTTCCAGGGGGTCTGAAGGTATAGTAGAATACGTATATGACAACAGAGGAGAAGTTGGTTATGAATAAATAAGAGACGAGATATGCTGATCGCCTAAAAATTTTAACCCACACGAATCATTTGGGAAAATCTTTGAAACCCTATGAATTATTAACGTCCCAGCGTGACCAGACTGGACACGAGGACACTGACGAGACCTTTTACGCTCCATCAAGGGACCAAAAGGCTATATTTGATTACACGTCTGCAAAGGTAAAATTGCTAGTGGGAAGCATTGTCACGGCTGAAAATATAGACGAAGGAATTGAGGTTATTCCAGCTAGCTCAGATCGAGTCTGCCAGCGAAATGGATGAAAGAATGGATGCTGGATAACTCTTGCATAATGGATTTGGACAGCATAAGGACGAGTAAGTATAAGAGGTCGTGTGTAGCGTACGTGGCCGTGGGAGGGGTGGAGGGAGGCAATATTAGCAAGTTCACAGAGCAGTTGGCATTAAAATACCGACTGAAGACAGAAAGAGAGGCAACATTGCAGTGGATTAAAGATGGAGAAGAAGTAGACGGAGTTCTAACAAATTCAAAAGAGCAGTCAGCATGAATAAATATCGATAGAAGAGATCGAGGCAACATATTGTAACACCCTTCCCGTACGGTAGCATATGTGGGCAGATCGAGTGACAAATTAGACGGCAGAAGGAACCCTGGCCGCTGTATACGACGTGCTAGTTGGTCTATTTAAAGAACGGGAGGAATGGGGGAGAGTAAGATATCTCGAGCTGTATTTATAAGTTCATCAGCGTACGGTAACGTGTTTCTTGTATGGGCATTTTTGTCTAGAGGCTGAAATGACTGTATAATGCAGATAAAGGGATTTTCCATTAACTTCCATTTATATAATTGCACTTATAATATCCAGAATGAATGAACTTTTCCTCTACAGCGTCATTTTATTATCCATAAGTGACCATCTGCTAATAACTGTACCTCAAATATTGGTCTCCATGGAGTTGAGAAAATTAGTAGGTTAATTAGGGGGGATTAAGAGAGAGAGAGAGAGAGAGAGAGAGAGAGAGAGAGAGAGAGAGAGAGAGAGAGAGAGAGAGAGAGAGAGATTAGTTTCAATAAAATTAATAAGAATATGTTAAGGCCTATTATTTACGGTAGGTAGAATATCAACACCCGCGTTTCTTCGGCAAATAAATACCAATATTACACCACATATGAGTGCATGAGAGGAGGGCGCTGACATGGAGGTAGACGTGTAGGTAGTAAATGAAATGAAAAGGAAATGAAATAAAAAGGAAATAAAGAAAAAAAGGTAAGGAAATGGAGAAGGAAAGAAAAAAAGAAATAAGAGGGAAAGAAGAAAAAATAAATAAATACAAAGATCGAAATGGCAACTTGATAATTTAGAAAAGAGAAGAAGGAAACGGGAAGAAAAAAAGAAAGGAGAAAGAAAAAAATAGGAAATAAGAAGGAAAGATCGAAACATCAAGAAAATAAGATGGAAATAAGGGAAAATAAAATAATAGACAGATACAAAGAAATCGCAACTATGGACATGAAAAGCGAGTTATCAGTTACTGGCACTATTAACATTTAGCTGGTAGGGGCAAATAACACCAATATTACGCCATTTAGAGTGCAATGGAGGTGGTGGGGAGGGAGAGAGGAGAGGCGCAAGGTGCTGCTCCATTGTTCCCTCCATGCTGGCCCGTGTGTGCTGCTGTCACGTTCATCCCTTCGAGAGTTTCCCTTTATTTTTAACCTTAGCCCCGCCGGAGAGTCTTCAAACGAGGTGAGTCGAGAGAACACACCTCCATCTCAAAGTAACGTGAATATCAGGTCTGTGGGTGAAGGATGAAGGGCGGGAAGGGAAGGAAATATGCCGGTCTTCCTCGTCCGTACTCGGGGTTTTCTCTTTTTGGCGGTCATATTACGTGTCTTTATCTCCTTTCCGTTCTCTCCATTTTCCTTCCCTCTTTCTTCTTGATTTCCTTCGTGTTTCCTTTTCTTCCGTCTGCCTCGTATGTGGATAAAGTTTCTAGCAATTTCTTTGTATATTTGATTTTTCCTATTTCCTTCTTTATTCCCTTTTCCTTTTCCTTTAATATTTTTCCTTATTTCCCGTGTAGCGCTCCTCGTTTACCCCTCGTGGTGGCTGGGAAGGTAAACTATTCTGAATCCCCTGTGAATCCTGCCCCCCCCGTGTCCCATTGCCCCGTGCCACCGTGTAGCCCCAGGGTGTGTGTAGCTGTCCCCCGGGGGTGCTGTGGCTGCCTCAGGGTTAGTTCTGTCAGTTTGCACCCTTCCCCCTCCCCCCCCTCCCCTGGCGAGTGAGGAAGGTAAATTATTCTGAAGCCCCCGTGAATTTTGATCCCCCTCCCTTTTGCCCGTGTTCCGTGTGACCGTGTAGCCCCTGGGGGTGTGTAGCTGTCCCCCGGGGGTGCTGTGGCTGCCTCAGGGTTAGTTTTGTTGTTTCTCGTCCCTGCTGAGTGAGGAAGGGTAGTAGAAAGGCTAGCAGACAGGCTGGCACCACCCACCACCATCTTTGCCTTATGTTCTTGCTGTAGGAGGAGGGAAAGGAATATAGAAGCAGGGAATGTGCTAATAATTGTCTCCTAACTCAGGAAATAACATAGCCAATACCTGTGCTTGTAATTAAGGCCCCCACAGTAATGAGCCTTTGTGTAGCTAAGACCTGTCTCATTCTAGTGCTCACCTGAGAAATGGGACAGGTATTTTTAAATAAAACACAAGTAAAGGCCAGAAAAACATCAGCCTGTGTATTAAAAAGAACACAGGAGTGATTATGTTTTCTATATTAAATTGGAGTTAGTTCAAGAAGATAACCGAGTGTGTCAATTATAAAGGATGTAGACGAATGAATGAATGGCTGGAAGGAAGGAGTAGTCTGGGCTGGTATGCTACATGTGTATGATTATGAGTATATATGTTTTCTTCATGTAATCGGAGTTAGTTCAGGAAGATAATTGAGTGCGTCTTAAATATAAAGTATTTGGAGAAATGAATAAGTGGCTGAGAGGAAGGAGTGGCCTGAGCTGGTATGCTACATCTGTATGAATACTTCAGTCAGTCATCAGTTAGTGAATAGGTCTATATATAAAACAGTGTGGAATATAAGGAGATGAATATTGATTGCCAGTTCATTCAGCTGTAAGCCAAGAAAGGGACTTGGAAGGTGGCTATGAAAATATTTAAGGTCGAGGCACTAGTGTATGATATAGTAACCTTTGTTTGTATCTAAAGGATCTCATAGCATAGCCATAGGCAAGGTCTCATGGCATACCTCAACAGGTCTGCAGGCTGGCAAAGCTAGCTGGGTCATGATCTCATCTAAGGCGTCTGGAGGAGAAGGGTGTAAGGGGCAGGACCTTTTTCTTTTCTAGTTTGCACTGAGAAAGGCAGGCTACACATCACATGAAATACAAGGTGCAAGGGAAAGTGACCCTCGGTGCACCAAATACAAAGTCACTTCTCCGTTGCAACTCGTTTCTTGTTCTTCCTGGGATGTTTAGGCTGCCTTTCCCAGTTCAAACTAGAAGAAAATGTCTTTGTCCCTTATGCCCCATTTCTGCCGAATGCCTCAAATATTCTCATTCAGCTCTTTGCTCTACAATTGCACCCACCCTAGACCTCTTGACCAGCAGAACACTTTCACTGCTCTCTGATGCTTGCTTGTTGATGTCAAGGCCAGTGGCTATAGGAGAGAGGAAGAAAGAGAAGTCAAACCACTAGTGAAGTAAATGGTCAAGAATCAGAAGGTTGTGAATGGGGAGTTAGGGAGGAGGAGGGGAGGAAGCAACAGAATTAAATTTGAGCTCTTTTTCATCTCTTTGTTTATTTTTTCTTTGAGGAGTGACTAGTGGCCTCTTTTGATTTTTGTTATTTACCCTTGAGCTGCTTCCTCTGCTGTAAATGAATAATATAGCCCAGAAAGTGACATGTAACAGTTTCATTCAGCAATGGGTCATTTAGAAAGTTCACCCACTGGATGATGTGCAACAAGTAGAAATGCTCCACCAAACCCTTGAACTGCTTTAAGGGATGTACATGAATGAAGAGATTCTTGTGCTAGTCCTGATATATGGATGTTCAGCATGTGTGGCATGAGTGAGGAAGGACAAGGATCAAAAATATAAAAATGAGCATAAATGGGCATTGTGGAGTAGTTGTTTAGAGTTTGAAGGATGAAAGGATGCAGATTAGACCCATGTTCTCAAAGATTGGGAGTTTACACATCCATATTTAGCAAGGCTTTTTGTTAGAGGTTGTGAGTATTTCCAGCGGTAGTTTATGAGCCTACTGATAGTTTGATAAGTCTTCTGTACCATGAATGTGAAAACACTAATTGATGATCCAGCTAATCTCCTTTGTGACCTTTGAAAATATTTGTTGTGAGAGCAGAAAGCTAATGAGAATACAGGCCTTAGCTGCAGAATAGTGGTCATGTATATAATTAACAAATATTGTGTTAGTGGTCTTACTGAAGGAAGGAAAATAATAGAGCATTAAAATTATTAGTATCAGCAATAGTGGTGGGAAGAATCAAAAGTCAGTGTAAATGGTTAAGTAATACGAGTAAGTCTATTGTAAGTGTGAATGCAAGATTTTTTTTTTTATACATTAACTCGTAAGCCACTATTTGACCCAAGACCTTTGAGAGGGTGGGAGACAAGAGGGGGGTGTTCACAGTGGTGGCTATGGTCAGTATTCAGGTAAACACTGTAACATCATCTCTTTTGTCTTGATATCTTTTACTGATGTTTATGTAGGGTTGAAGTTTTGGGGTTGTGGATCGTGGTAAAATTTAAATGTATAACTTTTTATGCTGATATTTTGCTTATTATACACATGCATTCTTTCTTGAGGCTCAAACCTCCCATTGTACTTAATCTTAAAATGAAGTGGATTCTTGCTGTCTTCAGTCCAACATTGGTGTGTTACTGTGGTGTTTGTCTTGACGGAGCAGCGGCAGGAAGAATTGAAGGGGTTGCATTGTTGGGTGTGTCCTTGAAGCTGTCATCTGTTGGGCTTTGGGGGAAGAGAGGATGAGGATGGCAGGTGATAAGATTGAGAAGTAGATTACTTCTTTTCCCAGGTGCTTAGTCATATTGTGTATAGTAGCAGTTTGACAAGGGTTGTTGACTTCACATTACATAATTATAGATGTATGTATTTATTGGCTTATTTGGTAAAGTTGTGGCTAGAGAAAAAATAATTATATCCATCTTCATGAATAGCTACCAGCATATTGTAAAGGGTATAGTAGTGGTGGTAGTTGTGGGATCGGTCATATTAAGGTGAGCGTCCGGGTAGCAGGCCAAAAAGAAAAAGAAAATCTGAAATTGCTCGTGGGTCATGGCAAACCCTTTGTGAGTATGTTTCTGAAGGTTTTAGGTAAAATTCCTTATGGTTCCTTAGTTATAAGTGGTCCCCCCCCCCCCCTCCACCCACTCGACAGATGCTTTGTTATTTGTAGAAAGTCATACTAAAACGTTTATATAAGAAAAAACAGCAAAGTTACTGATTTCTAGGAAAGTCTGGCAAACCTGGGTGAGTGTGAGAGCGCAGGCTAATGGCTGGGAAGGGTACACGCAATGAAATCAGTGCCTGTGTAGCACTGAAAGGGGACGGACGCTGCGTCTCTCGCGACCTGCCTTTCACTCGCACAAGATCAAGAAAGAAGGGGAGGCGCAGCCAAGCCCAGCAAAAGCTAAAAACAAAGAAGAAAGAGGAAACATCAGCAGACTATGTACCTGGTGGCTTCTAACTCAAGAAATACATCTGATTGTATTATCAGATTGTAGATAATCATAAAAAACACATAATATATCTGAAAACACTTTCTAGTGTGTTATAACAGGTGTGAGATCGATCGATAAACTTTATCGGCTCGTATCTCAAAATATAAGTTATTCCCCTTCTAAAATCCATTTTGGAGCCAGTTTTAGCTTGATTTAAATGCAACAAAAACTAAAAGGCAGAGGAATGTTTTTTCATCCGATGTCCGTTGCTGTTTTTTTATTTTTTTATATATGTGAGGTGTCATTTTTAATATTTTCTTGGTCAAAAAAAAAGAAAAAACAAAAAACAAAGGCTAAAATAAAAAATTAACAATGGAGAAACAATTCATATCATAATATGCAATATAAAAAATGAGGTTTGTGGGGCCAATACTAACGCCAGAATAACACTCGTAAGTTTCAGAAGGGCTGTTGGGGGCTGGGGGCTAGAATGGGGCTGAATGTCTAAAATTGATATACATGTTGTCAATACTTCATAACATAAAAATCAGAGTGATTCATGCATATTTACCAGAGATATGACAACACCGTTCCTACCCAGATGCTCACCTTAACAGTCATCTACATCACCAGCACCCTACTGAACCCATTGTTGCTTCTAATATAGGAAGATTATTATTTTTTTTAATAAGTATTTGATATCTAAAGTTTGTATGGTCCAGACCATCACAGTTCTCTGGATGTGTTGTAATGATTGTCTCTCCCTTTCAGAGCTGAGTGCCGGGAGGGCTGTGCAAGGTCAGCGTCATGGCATCGCAGGGGTACAGTGCGGACGAGTCAAGTGCCGACCGCAATGTAGAGATCTGGAAAATCAAAAAGCTAATCAAGAGCCTGGAGATGGCTAGAGGGTGAGCCACTTATGTAGTTATGTTTATTTTGATATACAATTTTGATCATAGGTTTTGTTGCTATTCAAAGTATTTTTTTTCATTAGATTTCACCCTAATATTAAAGAAATATAACTAATTAAAAAAAAAATCAGTAACCTTGAATATACACGTAGATATCTGATGATTTTGTGAAATTCATAATGATTGTTGGGTGAGGCTGTCAAGCCTTCCAGAAAGTATTCGTTGCTTGAGTGTTACTAATACTGGAGGATATTTTTCAACAATTAGGAAAAATGTGACATGACAAACTATAAATTCAGACTCACATTTCAGCAAGATTTCTTTTCTTGAGTTGTAAGGTGTTTAATGTGTGTTTTGTCCCCAGGAATGGCACGTCCATGATCTCCCTCATCATCCCTCCAAAAGACCAGATCGCCAGAGTCAGCAAGATGTTGGCAGATGAGTTCGGCACGGCGTCCAACATCAAGTCCCGAGTCAACAGACTGTCTGTGTTGTCAGCCATCACTTCTGTACAGCAGAGACTTAAACTCTACACAAAAGGTGGGCAGAGGAGGTTATATGGAGCCTACCATACTTAAATCTCATATTATTTTACATCTGTACTTACTGGCACATTATAAATATTGTGCCGAGCAGCAATGATATCAATATATTATTATCTGGGTAAAATCCATAGGAGAGTGGCCACCATAATTTTGGCCTAATTTCTTTTAGGTTTAAGGGTTACCTTATGCACCAGAAAACTACATCATTTATTGGCAAACATCAGAAGAGCGACTTTGATGATTGTGGTGCTTAGTGGAGTTTTCTTAGTGGAAATGGACTTGGGGGCATTGTTGGAATCACATAACTTAGGATGAAATGGGTCTGTCATTAATTTAATTATTTGAGAGGTTGTCCTCCAACACTTAGGAACGATGGGTGACCTTTGTACACATCATATTAATCAGATGATACCAGGTGCTTGGCTCACGACTTTTTCATTGTGTTTCAGTTCCGCCCAATGGCTTGGTGATCTACTGCGGCACCATCGTCACAGAGGAAGGCAAGGAGAAGAAAGTCAACATCGACTTCGAACCCTTCAAGCCAATCAACACATCACTCTACTTATGTGACAATAAGGTTTGTTCCGCCAATCTGAGTGGTCAGCGTGCACCATAGTGAGCCCGAGGACCTAGGTTCAAGTCCCACCGAAGGACACTGACAATTTTCAACCTTCACTGAGTGGCAGAAAATTACCCACATGCTGCCCAGATCTTTGATCAACCCTAACTAAAATGACTTCATTCAAGTGGAGCGCTGGGGGGCAGCATGGGCCAGGCAAGAGTAATACATCTTGGCAGCCACCATAAATAAAATTCACCTGCACCACCTGGGTCATGAGAACCTACCAGCACCATAGGCAGCACCAATATATATATATATATATATATATATATATATATATATATATATATATATATATATATATATATATATATATATATATATATATATATATATATATATATATATATATATATATATATATATATATATATATATATAAAATAATAATTTTAGGCAATAAATATTATGTCTTAGCAGATATATCGTGATAAAGCAGCAAATTTTTCACTCTTGATATTAAGGTGACAGATTTTTTTCTTATTTGCTCAATCTGTATAACTAATTCAGGTATGAAACTGGTAGTTATGGAAACAAACATGGAAATGAATAATTACATAGTTTACAAAATACACCTCAAATACATGAATAATGCATGTGAGGTGAATAACAGTGTGGAAGTTAAGAGTTTTTTTCATCCACAGTTCCATACAGAGGCACTTTCGGCGCTCTTGGCGGATGACAACAAATTCGGCTTCATTGTGATGGACGGTAACGGCGCGCTCTTTGGCACCCTCCAGGGTAACACGCGAGAGGTTCTACACAAGTTCAATGTTGACTTGCCCAAGAAACACGGTCAGTAGATAGCAAAAAACCTTGATTCTCAACAAGGCTCATGCTTTATTGACTTTAATTTTTCTCAGCCATGTTCTTGTTATATAGGAAAATTATATTTTGATGATCTTGTATCTTGAGTCATTGCTTAGTGTTGAAGAAGCAATGTATTTGACGTGCAACAGCTGATTTACTTGATATACCCACAGGCCGTGGTGGTCAGTCTGCCCTTCGATTTGCTCGTTTGCGCATGGAGAAACGTCACAACTATGTCAGAAAGGTGAGTGTTGGCTCTGCTAGTTATCCCTCCCCATTGGATTTGTGTGCGTGTGTGCTGATAATATAAAACAGTTTATGTAGAGAAAAGTCAGCCATGTGGGTGAAAATATACAATGCAAATACACAAGGAAATAGAAGATATTGCTATGTGAAAAAAATTACTAAGCTCAGGTGTGGAGTCGAGATGTTTGTGAGATTTACAATGGTGGGAATGGAACATTTGTGTGTCTCTCCATCCCTTCTCTGAAAGTCTTGAAAGTATCTCTTTTCTCTGTGGTGGAAGGGCTGGGATGGGGAAGGAAGCCAGTGGCGTGTGAGAAGGCCTCTTCCAAATTAGTCGTGTCATTTGGTAGTGGTCACAGAGGGTAGGAAGACCCAGTGTGTCGTGTGTCTCTCTGTAGGGTGCGTAGGTGCCAAGAATGGTCCCGAAGGCCCTTTTGAGCTTAAGCTGTTCCCTATGAGTAGTAGCTGAGACTAGGCGACCAGGCAGGTGAAGCATATGTGAGCTCGCGGAGGATGGTCATAGGGAGAGGCATTCAGTATTATCAGTTGCCTCAGCAAATAGAGGTGGTCATGTAAGTGTGTGTGTGTGTGTGTGTGTGTGTGTGACTGATTTTTCAGCTTTAGGGATACATAGTATTGAAAAAAGTGCTGTCATAAGCTTTGTAACTTGATGATAGGATCATGACTTATGGATGGAGCTCACACAAATTTGTGGGAGGTTCATAAAAGGTGAGAAGTACATCATTACTATTAATATAATGGTGTGCAATGATCAACTGAGATTCAGAAATAGCAAGAGGTATGTAGATCAGATTTATGTTAATAAGCAGCTAGTTGAGCAAGCATCTGGTAAAAGTAGCAGCAAAGTGTTCATAGGATGAAAAAAAAATACCAAGGAAGGTAAGTATTACATTTTATGTTGTGTGGAGGATAATCATTTTGCACCTTGTTCATTGTTGTGAAGCTAAGTAAGGGAATACTGGCTGGCTTAGGTGGAGAGGCAAGGAATGTGAAGATTAGAAGACTGAAGAGGGTTGTAGAGAGGAACTGTCAAGAGAAGTGATTGAAACTTCTTAAGGATTAATTTGTGTTGTCCCTTTATCCAAATAAGAGAACCTTGCACATGAATGCATGTAGAATATGAGTAGGTGTGAGAATAGGCATCAGTTTAGGAAAAGTTATGCTATTGTTGAAAGCAAAAAACTGAAAAGTTAAATAAGATTACTGAGGAAGCCCTGTAAGTGAAAGTGTATGAAGAAGAAAGAGAAGTAAATATTCTGTTACAGTAGAGAACAGAGCTGTACATAGGACAAGTTTTGCTGGAAATATATCCTTACCTATGAAAGCTGAAGTGGTAGCAATGTATTTTTCCCTCAACCCTTGTTATGGTGATACGAATGTCTGGCAAGGACAGGAAAGATCAATTGTCTGAGCAGTGACAAGGAACATTGTCAAACCATTAGGGGTGCATATGATACATAGGGGTGCAGAAGGGGGTTTTATGTATTGAAATCATGTGGCAAGTAAGGATTGGGAATGGCTAGAGGAAATTGAAACCACAGGCTGTTAAGAATGTATTTTGAAGCATTCAGTTTGAGGAAGTAGGCAAGGAAGACTTAGAAGGTGCCTTGACATGGGGAGTATAAACATGGAATATGACATACAGGAGAGCTGATGAAGAGTAAGAAGTATTAACCCATAATGTAAGAATATATATTTTTTTCTGGGTCAGCTACTCGGTACGCTTTACATTTCCAGGGGCTTAGAGATGCAGTGCAATACTAGTGTTGATGATGTGGTCATAAAGTGTCAGCTTCCTGGGTAACATTAGTTCATAGTGTTTGTAGGTAGCGTGGTATGGCCCATCCTGCTGTTGATCCACATCATTCATCCTTTGGCTAAATGTGTTTTGCTTTTCAAGGCTTCTCTATCTGTTCTCATGACTGGGGTATTATGATTAGGATAGGATTCAAATGAATTAACCCGGTAGCTGCGGGGATCATGTTTCTTAATGGTCCCTCTAAGCGAGAAAAATGAGAAAAAATCACCCCTCACACAAACCATTTCATAATATATATAAAAGCATTTGTGATCAGTTTATGTATCATCTATTTTGGGGGGTTAAACTCGTGGCACAAATTTGGTCCGTCGCTGCTACACGGTTAAGCCACGAATTAGGCCCGTCGCTGCTACCGGGTTAAACTGTCATGAGAGCACCTTTGTAGTCAAAGTATATGGCAAAAGAGATTGGCTTCCTCAATGTTTATTTAAAAATATCAACATATTAAGGCCTCCAAGGTTAAAAAGAAGTAGGAGAATTTTTTTTCGTCAAAGAAAAGTTAGGACTTTTGGTGGAAGGCCATGTATGAGAAGATACTATTTTTTGTACAGCATATACACACACAAGATGCTCAAATTAAGATTGTTCATATTTTTGTTTCTAGGTTGCAGAGACAGCAGTGCAACTTTTCATCTCCAACGACAAGCCCAACATTGCTGGTTTAGTCCTAGCAGGTTCAGCTGACTTCAAGACTGAGCTCTCCCAGTCAGACATGTTTGACCCAGTAAGTTGATCATGGCTGCTTTTCATTATCTTATAGTTTTAATAGTTCATTTTACTCAGTTTCATTTTTTATAGTGCAGGTTACTCCTCACAGGTACATATGAATTAATAAAACTCTGGGATATGGACCTGGTTAGCATTGTATGCATGTTTGATCTATGTGAGTTTGAGTTTGTGTCCAATCTATTTGTACTGTTTTCTCTATGCAAGAAAACTAATACTATGGAAATGGTACATCTGATGCTATTTTGTTATAGGGTGGGTTTTCTAACCTCTATTCAGTCATATCAGCGAGTTCCATGCGCTAAATAGTGCAGTTATTCCTTCATATGTTACATAGTGTTGAATCTACCAGCACTACAAATTTTAATTGCTTGGCGCTGTGATGCTTAGTGTTTGTTAGCATGTGATGGAGCAGGCATCCCATGCTTTGCACTGTGATTCATGTCTCTTTAAAAGTATCATTACCTAAATTAGTGACTGTTGGCATCTAGTCATCTGCAAGTTCTTCTGCTGTGATCAGCTGAGGAAATACAGTGTGCACACTCTGCACAGTAATCACGGGTTGTGGCAGCTTGATGAGCACCCCTGCATTGTCATCTCTATAGTGAAACCAAAGTGGCAAGATCATTTTTGCATTGGCTCTTGTGGGTCCTTTCCTCCCCGCCACTCTGCCACACAGTCCTAACACCTATATTTTCCTCTCATAGGTAACATAGGCAAGGAAGAAATTATTGTGGGACTGTGTGGCAAAGCAGTAGGGAGGAAAGGACCTACAGGAGTCAATGCTAAAATGATCTTCCCAATCTGGTTTCACTGTACAGTACCCTCCCGAGTTTCGTGCTTGCTTCGTTCCGCAGGTATAGCGTTAAACTCGTGGATCGCGAAACTCGGGGTATTGAAAACACTGAAAAAGCGCTTATTTGTTCCGGCCCGTGGAGAAGCTGACTTTTTTTTCCCACTTTCCTCCCTTGTTATCTCAAAATATGTACTGTGTTAAAAGGAAGAAAATGTGAAGAGAGAACAGGTCGTTTTGAAGCCGCAGCTGAAGGCGGCTGGCTGCCTGACGATTGGCTGACAGTTCTGAAAACACGCTTGTGATTCGCCGAGTCCGATGATGTCATTGATGGCGCTCATCCACTCAGCGGCATCTAACTATGACGAAACGAAAGCTTTGTGAATCTGAAGTAACATTGATATTAAATCAGTAGTTCGTAGCTTTACCGCGGGCCATCAGCATGCATCTCTGTGAATCTCGTCCCGGCACGTGTGAACACGGTCACCCAACCACTAGTTTCTCGGGAATTTTGTACAGAGAATCAAAGTAGGCTGCATTTCACGGGAAACTCATCGAAATTCTAGTCAGAAACTCAGTCACCAGCATGTCGGTTATTTTACTTGTGAGGTGAGGTCAGTAAGTTGTGGTCACAAGAAAAAAAAGAGCGTATTAGCTGATCGGTTCAGTAGCTATCCGCGTGCTTATTCCAGTATCACAATGAGTTCCATGAAGCTAGATAAGCTTGGAGTTTTCAGGTTGAGCAGGTCTTGGACTTGAGTCTTGTCCAAGCTTAGCCACTGCCTCATCATGTATGGGTCCTCACTGCTAAGTTCTCGTAGCATTTGGTAGCAAACTGTAACACACACTCCCTTTGTCTCCAAGATAACCACTCACGAACCAACTTTTTTTTTCTCCCAGCAAACACCACAAAGCAAACTCTGCAATGTCTGGATCCATTGTTTATTTTGCTTTTCAGCTGATATATCCCAGAATGCAACAGTCCTTTGTGTGACGAAACTTGAGGATAAATTTGAGGCTGAAAATTGTCGAGAGATAATTTCGGTGGAAAATTCCCAAGAAACTAGCTTGTGTGACAGCGCCTTTAAGCTGTTGGTGTCACACTGGGCCTCTCTCCTCCAACTGCGTTGGCGATAGGGGCGATCGGCAACTCCAACTTTTCTGGGTGTGCATCACACACGGCCAATGTCGGTTGTCCGTATTCACAACGTAAACAAAGCAGTCGCCCTGTATTTATTAAATAGTAAACAAAGCAGCTCTGCCAGTCCACTTTATGAGTTTCCTGGTTGGCCATTTTCCACTGCTCCTCACTCCTCAGCCACTGCCATCGTCTGTTTGTTTACATACAGCCATGCAGTTGCTCGTACCCCCAACTGTTTTCCATTCGTACGAACAACCAACAACTTGCTCCCAGTTGGACACACGGGCAACCACGGTTGCCAGTAGCCCCAAAGGTTGAAGGAAAACAGCCAGTGTGACGCCACCTACCCAAAGGAATCGCACGTGATGCTGATGGTAGGTAGACGTGACCTGTACATCATGTTACATGTCAAAGCAGTGCGAAACTCGGGGCGATTATGCGCAAAAGTCAGGATGGTAAGAATTTAGGATTGAGTGTGAAACTCGAGGATCGTGAAAATCGGATAGTGGAAACTCGGGGGATACTGTAGTGTGTACGAACTTTTAGGGGTCATAGTCACATGGAGTCAGGCACTCCTGGCCACTTGGCAGCATTGTGCCTAGGAAAGAGGTGTACGGGTTGGGAAGCATATGCTGCATTCCAGCTGCCATGTTATTTTCAAGTCTTTTTCTAGTTTCCCTGCATTGATTATCACTGTCGAACCCTTTCTAAGTCAGGATTATGCATAATTCAACATGGCAGGTGTTTTGGATGACTATGCAGGTTGGTTTGTCACATAAGCTAATGTAATAGTAATGTATATTTCCTTTACCCTAGATTACCAGCGTTGCTGGAGTAACGTGGTAACCAGCGATGTCCAGAATTCCGGACAAACTTTGCCGGCATAAAAACACATTTAGGAATGGTACAAAGTTTAATTACTAAATCTTTACTTTAACTACAATACATTCTTAATTCTAAGACCTATGAACTTAAACATATTACTCTAATACAACATTACAAAAAAAAAAGAAATAAAAAAATGTGTGAAATTAAAAAAAAAATGCTATATTTCCCTAATGAAGGTACCACTGCCAGGCAGTGTTGGCTGATTGTGTTGAGTTGTGCCACACATGGAGTTCACACGTCCCCAGAAATGTTCCAGCCTCGGAAGCCGTTGTGCCTGCATTATACTTGATATGTCATAATTACTATTGTTGGCTGCAATTCCGGACAGTTGGGAATAGTTCAGGAATTAAGTACGGGAAAAACACGAACGTACCTCACACACCAAGGGCAGAATGGGAACTGAGATGTCATGGCTGAAGAGCACCGTAGGTCTAACGGATATCCTTCTGTGACGCTAATTAACCCCCCATGCCGGGATTCTGGACAACGCTGGTAATCTAGGGTTAATCATAAAGAACAATTTTCAAATTTTCACAATGCAAAATTTTATATTTTTATTTTATTTTAATATAAGTATTTTCTATTGCTAGTTTGGCTACATCTTTTTTTCTTATTATTATGACTGGACTCTTTATCCTGTACCCCTGTCAGTTCAGAGAAACAAGTAGATAATGGTATTCATCTTTTATATTCTTTTCTAAAAACAACTTAAACCTTTTCAGAGATTACAAGGTAAAGTGATAAAGCTAGTTGATGTGTCTTATGGTGGCGAGAATGGCTTCAATCAGGCCATTGAGCTAGCGGCGGAGTCCCTAGCCAATGTCAAATTCATCCAGGAGAAGAAACTTATCGGTTAGTATCTAACTTTGTGTTTGTGATGCATGAATTGTTGCTTGCTCCTTACAGATACACAGTGGAAATCTGAATACTGTTTACATTGTTGCCTTTAGTTTGTTGTGTGTTTAATAACCTCTAATCTAAATAATTTCTTGTGGTTTCCTTGGGACTTTTGGTGATGAATGTTGTGATGATTGTTGCAGCCAAGTACTTCGAAGAGATCAGCCAAGATACGGGGAAGTACTGCTTCGGCGTAGTGGACACTCTCAAGGCCTTGGAGTGTGGAGCCGTGGAGATCCTCATCTGTTGGGAGAATCTTGATCTTGTCAGGTGAGTTTACACAACCTGTACTTCTTGGCGTGATTCTTTTTTTCTCATTGTGTAGTCTGTGTGCCCCTTTAGAGATCTCTTTGAAGATTAACCTGGTACCTGCAGGGATCATGTTTCTTAAAGGCCCCTCTAAGCGAGAATAGTGAGAAAAAATCATCACTCACACAAACCATTTCATTATATATATCAACGCATTTGTGAGCGGTTTATGCATCATCTATTTTTGGGGGTTTATATCATGGCACATATTTGGCCCGTCGCTGCTACATGGTAAAGCCACAAATTTGGCCCGTCACTGCTACACGGTAAAGCCACAAATTTGGCCCGTTGCTGCTACCAGGTTAAGGTCTGTTCATGACATTAGAGTGTTGCTTCATTGAACAGATGGAATTTCAAATTATATATTTATTCACTGAACGTTTAAAGGTCATTGTCATTCAGAAAATTGGTAAATATTCCTTGTGAGAATACTATTTTCACTTGAAATTATTTGACAGCACGTCTGACTGCAAGTGACCCTTGAACTTCCAGATCATAAGCCTGAGTTTAGAGGTTGTTTTATGTGCCAGATATGAAATCCTAATCCCTACATACACTGGTTTAGGGGTTCCTGAGGGGTGATGGAGAACACTGCCAAACACTCACCTTAGACTTTTAGGCTCTTTGATTATTTGAACAACTAATTTTCCATGTTATAGCAAATTTTCTATGTTATAACAAATTTAAATAAAAAAAATATTTCCATGGATACAGCGATGAGGACAGGATGAAAGATTCGTGAAATGAAAACGAAAATGGCAGATGCTTCGTCATTGCCGCCCACACAGCAAAGCCTTTGTTTACCACTACCAGCTGACCAACTGTTGTAGTTATGTCAGACTTTTCATTGCTCATTTGATAGTTTCATTGCTATATTTTTATAGAGAACCTTTAATTAGTAACTGATTGGAAGTAGCATACCTTTGAGTGCCTGAAGAGTTAAGAAAGAAAATGGCAAGTGCTTTGTCACTGCTGCCAGTACTGTGCACGGTGTCCTTTCTCTTCATGTGCCAGCTGACTAAGTGATTGTAATGTTCCTGGAGCCTGACTCACTTTCTCCTCTATACATAATTCATACAGATTTCAGTAAGGTAAATATTCTTGTGAGAAAGGAAAGACTTGACAACACCAAAGAAGCAGACTGAAGTAAAACTTTGATGAAAGCAATGTTTAGCAAGGTGGAAATAATATCATTTCATTGGTTGGTGAGAGGAGTGAGAGAAAACTATTAGGTCAGCAAACTCACCATGACTCCAGATTTTGGGAGCCATCTTATGCAGTGAATATACATCAAAGCTCATATTTTCAACATAAATTTAAGGGGCCTTCTTATAAGTCAAATGCCTTGTATGCCTGTATATAATATGTATTTGTAATGACAAAATAAATTGGAGAAAATTAAGAGTAGCCTTGCATTTTCATTAATAAAAGGATGACATCACAAGCCTTGCTGACTGGATTCTTCTCTGACAGATATGTGCTCAAGAACCACCAGTCTGGAGAGGAGACCATCCTTCACCTGACGCCTGAGCAGGAAAAGGACAAGACACACTTCACTGACAAAACAGTGAGTTGCAGCAGAGTGGCCTGTGCCAGCTTGTCATTCTTGTCTTTGTCCTTTTTTTTAAGAGGAGCAGTGTGAGAGATGAGGGTTGGTGGTGTTGTGGGAGGAGCAGTGTGCATGACAGGACGGATGTGATGTGTGTGTATGTTAGGCTTTACCTGCTGTTGATTCAATGTGTAATACATGACTGTTCAATATGTGACTTAGAAGTGTCAAAGTAGAAGAGGCTGAGAAGAAAATGACATGGTCGAGTTGATAATCTTTTGTAACTGAATCTTGCCTGTTGACACTTTGAAGAGGACAGAAATCATCCCTACATTTACTTGTACATTGGAAGGGATGCATTTACCTAGTTGTGACATACGGGAAAAGAGCTATGCTTGTGCTGTCCCATCTCCATATCCACTCTTATCCAACTTTTCCTTAAAATCATGAATTTCTTGCACAAACCACCTCCTCCTCCAGTCTATTCCATAGCTCAATGCTTCTGTTTGGGAAGCTAAATTTTTTCTCATCTCTCCTACATGTGGTCGCCCTCAACTTCTTTCCATGTCCTCTTGTTTCTCTCTCGTTCCACACACACAGGTTCTCTCTGTCCAAATGCTCCACTCCGTTCGCCACTCTGTACACTGCTATCAGATCTCCTCTTTCTCTTCTCTCCAGGGTTGTGAGCCCCATGCTATTGAGTCTCCTCATAAGTCCAATCTCGAAGTTCCGGTACCATCTTGGTTGCCACTCTGCACTCTTTCCAGCTTCCTTATGTTTTTCTTTTCGTAAGGAGACCAGACCATTGCTGCATACTCCAACCTTGGCCTTATCATTGTGACTATTATTTTCTTCATCATTTCATCCAAGTACACAAATGCCGTCCTTACGTTCCTCAGCAAATTTAGAGTTTGTCCCGTTATCCTGTTGATGTGTTTGTCCTTTGACATGTTCTCTGAGACAGTCACTCCCAAATCTTTTTCCTCCACTCCTCTGCATATTATCTCACTTCCCATCTTATAATCATATTCACATCTTCTACCACTCCTACCAAACTCCATTTTTTTACATTTCCCAAGGTTGAACTCCATCTGCCATGTACCACTCCACTCCCATATTTTATCCAGGTCCCTTTGCAATGTCTCACAGTCCTTCACATTATTCACTCGTCTCAATAGTTTTGCATTGTCTGCAAATAAACTCACATAGCTGGACACTCCGTCCACCATATCATTTATATAAGCAGCAAACATTATTGGTGCCAACACCGAACCTTGCGGGACTCCGCTCATCACAGGGCACCAGTTGGAAACCCTGTCCCTGATTATCGTCCTCATTTCCGTGTTAGTTAGGAAGTCCTCCAGCCACTTAATCAGTCCATCACCCACTCCACCACCTGCGGTACTTTGTCAAATGCCTTTTTTAAATCCAGGTACACTTCATCCGCCCAGCCTTCTCTCTTCTGTATTAAATCTGTCACCCTTGAGTAATAACACAAGAAGTTGGTGATGCAAGATCTCTCTCTCTTGAATCAACCGTGCCTCTTACCAGTGCCTCATTTTCTTTTTTTGTCCCCCCCCTCCCCCACCCCCCATGTGAACCTGCTGAAAAAAGTTGTTGCAGCTACTGCTGCCTCATCCTCTAGATTAAATCCTTTGAATTTTGTGTCCCCTGGCAGGCTAACCAGGTCAAAGTCATCTTCATCTGCTCCACTTAACTGGCTTTTTCTTGTTTGTGAGTCAGGTTATGAGTGATGATAGGTGCCTTGTTATGTTTAAATGTGACTTTTGTGCCAGGGATTAAGTGATGATTTTACATTTTCTGTTTGTTTTATTACTTATTGGAAGTTTATCATGATACATTTGTTCTACTATTCATATCATGGGGGTTGAGGCAGCTGACTTGGATTATAAATATTACTAATAATAGCTATAGTAGTTGCAGTAGTAATAAGGAAAATTATCATTATCATCATTGTTATTATTATTATTATTATTATTATTATTATTATTATTATTATTATTATTATTATTATTATTATTATTATTATTATTATTATTATTATTATTATTATTATTATTATTATTATTATTATTATTATTGTCATTTATTTTTGCTATTACTAGTTATTATAATCATTATTATTATATTGTTTGAGACTGCAGATTGACTGCAATTTGTCACAAAGGAGATTTGGATCACTAGATTTGAGGGGAAGACATTTTAATTAAAATTAACCCTTTTTTCCAACAAATTAGGCAAACAAGGAGTTGTTAAACTGCAGGACTTACTGAATGATATTTTTTCAGACTGGAGTTGAGCTGGAGCTGGTGGACTCTATGCCTCTACTAGAGTGGCTGGCGAACAACTACAAGAGCTTTGGTGCCACGTTGGAAATCATCACTGACCGCTCCCAGGAGGGTTCCCAGTACGTCAGAGGCTTTGGAGGCATTGGAGGTATGTTCTGACATCTTGGAAACTTTAAGATTTGTAGTCTCATTAATTAATGCAGTTTGCAGCAGGGATCACACTGATCTTTGTCTTTTATCTCTTCATGTTTCTGCTCCTTAGGTTTCTTTGAAGGGCGTGCTTGTAGGAGGAGTTTTGTTCCTATCCATGCAGTCAGTTTTTGCCAACACAAAGTTCCATTTTCTTGCAGGCATCTTGCGCTACAAGGTGGATCTACAGCAACTAGCAGACCTAGAGGACGAGTTCAACGACATTGACCTAGACGACTACATGTAAATATTTGCTGTCTGGACACAGCGCCTGGCAGTCAAGGAGCACCACCACCTGGGAACCTGCCTGCCCGCCTGCCCGAGGACCCCCGACGCTGTGCTGGGGCCGCCTCCTGGGTGCTGTATAGATCCGGTGTTTCCTTATCAAGATGCAAATTGCTCCTGAACCACTGGAGTAGTGTGGTTCTTCATTGTTGCCTGACAATCAGGCTTTTTCTGTTCTATATTATAAATTTTGAGTATTATTACCAGCATCTAATCCTGGGTAACATTTTTACAAGGTGGCATATTGTGTGGGTGCTTGGGAGACTGCATATAGATAGAGGGGAGGGATATCAGGGATGGGAGGGTCATGGAGGCAGGACAGAAAGCGTGAAAGCTTCAGTAAAAACTTATTTGTCCGTGTCTGAGGTCAGATTAACTCTGCTTGTTCTAAAGACATCTCCCTTAATCCTGTATTGGGTAGGAGAGGTGGCTCTTAATCACATTCGCAAGCAGGTCATGAAGACCACGTGGTTGTTTGACATACATGTTTGGCTGACGATAACCAGTGTCACCCTTTGTGCTCCAGTAAAATTATTCTGATCATAAAGACAATTTTTTGTGGGACACAGACAGGGTTAACTATAGCATTACCAAAATTTTAGAGAATAATTTAGGTTTTAATTAAAAAAAAAGTATCATATTTACAATTATCTGAAATTTAGTTTTAAAATTTTCTGGAGAATGTGTTATAAACGTGAGTACCTGCATTTTATATTAGATTTACTGTTCAGCATCTGTGGGAATCAGGTGCTGAGTGTTGCTAGTAATGGGGTGACGGCTGCCCCTGTCACACTAGCCCATTTCTCTAAATGCTGTAGTGAACCTTGGCCTCAGAACAAACGTTGACAGCAACAGCAAGTGCGTTATCATGTATCTCAAGCAACCTCAGTCACATTTAATATTTTTTATATATTGAAAAGAGACCACATTTGAAATGATGGAAATACCAAGTCTGCCCCATGACCTGACGATTTGACACTATAGACGTAGTGATGAGTTTGTACATCTGATAATCCAAGCATATTTCTTCTTTTGACACTGTGATGAACCCTGTTGTTCCATTGTTTGCTTCAGTTAGGTGTTACTCATAGTTGGTTGAGGTCAGTCATCTATGAGGAGGTCAGTCACATGTTGCAGCGCAAAGTATTTCCCTGATACTCGAGGCCGGAGGAAAGCGTAGCTGTGCAATTCGAAGGTGTAGAGGATGAATGGGAACCAGAAAGGCAGTTGTTAGGGCTCTTGAAGATGAGAATGCGAGCCAAGTCCCTCCTGATTGTGTAATTACTGTACTGTGAATTCCTGCTGGTGTGCGGGACTGTCCTACGTCTACATAACATTTTTTTTATGCTCAAGAGAGCCACACAGGCTATGGATTTCAAGTTGAGCAGATGTGAGCCCAAGCTGGCGATGGGGACTGTCCGGTGTGTCCAAGGCGGCCACCGCACAGATCTGTAGACAGTGTTTGTTGCTTGATTCAGGATCACAGAGTTGCCTGCCCTGTTTGATATACTATAAGCCCCTAGTGTGGTTCATTTTTGCCAAACTGTAGCATCTTATCTGTGCCTTATTGGGTATTTTTGTGTTCCTGTTCTTATGGACAGGTATGTAAGTATTTGTGCAAGGAAACGATAGAGTAGGAAGCATCATTGGCTCTTGTCTCGATAATGCAGTGTCAGCACATTACCTCAGTTTGCACGTTATATAAGTGAAGCCTCCTGGAACAGTTTTGAGTTGGGGCATCGCCAGGACCAGCGGGCACACTGTGGACTCGAGCAGAGAGAATTTCTGTTTATCCTCACCACTAAGGGAGAAAGTCCACAGTGCCTTTGCTAAGAACTTAACTCTGGAACTTGCTTATAATCTTTTTAGTTTATTAAAGGCTTGCCTAAATTTTTTTTCTTATAATGGAAAAAAGTTTAAGGCAACCTACACAATGAATGCTATATATGGGTTATTGGATGAAATATTGTTACTAAGTTATTACTGAATTAATTTTATCACAAGCTGTTCTTTGATAGCCAATCAGAATATATGAAGCTGAAGTTAGATCTGAGAAGTTTTATAAACTAAATTAAAACCAAGATAAATGTTTAAAGTTTAAATTCCTGTGAGTCAGCTTTGACTCAGGCAGTTCATTGTTAGTAAGAGAGAAAGCATTATCCATCCACGTTTAGGAAAATTCTCACATGACTACATTATGTAAAATTGTTGGTGTAGGGTTTGTGCATCAATCCTTTAACCCATCAGCTTTATCATTACCTATTTCTGTAGGATGATTTTGACACTTTGTGAAAGTTCATTGACTTAGAGACTTAACAGTGTAAGTGATCTGAAAATCAGTGAAGTCCCCCAACCCAAACAGCCGCCAGTGTATTGTTTTTCTCTAGGGTTCTTAACACCTGTATGGATTGGCTATTAAAACACTTAAGGGAAAATAGAACTTGGTTTCATATCACTTCAAAAAAAGTCAGAGGTGTAAACCACACAACACTTGCATAGACCCTCATAGCAATACTGACAATCACTACATGAAGAGAGGTTACTGATCAGAGGATTAAAGTTACTCTTCTCCTGAGGCATTCTTCTTCATAGATTCAATTAAAACTCATATTGGTTCTCTCATTACTTTCATAACTTTTATAAGTTTCTTGACAGCACTGAGTACTGTGTCTTCTCTCTCCACCTGGTATTTGTCTTATTTATTTAGGCACCAAACCATTGAGCAGAGTCTTGCAACCCAGTACTGAACTATGACTTTCATTGAGGAACCCTGTCGAAAGATATTAATGAGAACATTTGGAATAGTAGGTTTTAGAGAGAGGAGTACAAGGCATAAAGGGACCTTGAAATGTCAGTAAGGGCTGTTAACTAATCCCAGTGGTATGTGTGTGTGTTTGTGTGTGCATGTGTGTTATGACTGGTGTAGAAGGCTAAGCATTGGCAAGACCTGAGCAAAAACTTTAGTGGTTTGTGAATGGACATGTGCGTGACCTGATGAAATCTGGAAACCATTTGCTCATCTTTTCTTACCAGGTCGAGCCCCACCTCTCTGATTCAGCAAACAGGGAACATTTGAATGTGGATGTCGGGTGTCAGTTGGGGAGACTCTAGGTGGCTGTTGGTGTGGCTGTGGTACTGTGATGGAAGGAGAAGTTCCTTGCTACAGGGCTGACTCCTCTTGCTACTTCTCTGATTGCCCTCACTGAGATGATGAGTGGCTGCCCAGTGCTTAGACCCACCACTTCCTGGCCACTTGATGGGAGAAATTGTCTCATTGGTTTAAATAAGGTATGATGTGCTGCACCAGTTTGGTGTTCAATTGTGTGAAGCAAAAATCTACATGGGTTCCAAGACATTCAAAAGAAGACAGATTTGTGATGCTTTGTTATGATGTGACTTTATATAGTGATCAGTTGATAACTCATACTTACATGAATACATACATGCTATATAAATATAAAAATATATATATTTTGAAATGGGAAGGTGAGTTACCTATGAAACCAGACATAATACTCCTCATAAGTGCATATTATATCCTACAAATACTTAATACCATATGCTACCAAGTGTGTTTTCATTGTAAAAATTGGTGGATAGATTATTGATTAGTAAAGTTGAGTTATTTTGTTATAAGGGGAGGTTGAGTTGGTTGCTCATATGTTGCATTCTAATAAATGCTTATTCTAATCTTTACCTCAGTTATGTTTCGTTACCGTATGACTGGAAGATCTTTATCTAATTTAAGTATAATTCTTTCTGATGAATTGTGAGACCCTTTGACATCAAGTACTACTGTTTTCTTTATAGTTTTATCAACATGTTTACAATTCAGCTACAACCTTTTTTTTCCCCTTTTGATTGGAAAAAGATGATAATTCAGACCAGAGCAGCAGCACATCACATCTTTAGGGCAAAGAAGCATCTCATCTTTTTTCTTAAGTGTATATTGTGAAGCAGCTGTATACTTGAAGACCTCACACTATAAAAAAAAGTTCTTAGTAGTCTAGGTAGCCCCTGTATCTGCTTTCAGTAGCTATAATTCTATAGATAGTTTTTTACAAGATTAAGGGTGATCTTGAGTTGCATTCCATGGAGTCTGCTTTACAGCCTCAAAGGGTTATGAAAACCATGGGTGTTGCATTGATCTGGTGTCAGAGTGGTGCGAAGGATTTGATCTTGCAATGTTTGTGCACAGCAGGTGGCAAGGGAGTGTTGTGAGGTGGTGCTCTTCGAAATTGATCTCTCTTTTGGCCACTTTTCTACTTTCTCTTATAGACACAGTACTAGCGGGCCTTTTTGTGCCCCAAGACCTCTTGTGGCAGTGGCTTCTGTGAAATACATAAACCACTGTTCCCACTAATACCCTTCACAGCACTAAGCCCAGACACACCCTACCCTGCGAGCTCTGGGGTGGTGTGTACTGTTGTGTACCGTGTTTCAGGACGGCCTAATATTGAAATCACACAATGACACACTGCTCTGTTAATGTACAATTGATGAACACAAAAGCTTAGTCACGTTAGGCGTAAATGTCAACTGGGCTTGCTGAGTTAACACGTACATGCAGGCTCATAGGTAACCCATGTAATGAATAGGCTACACATATCAATATCTTGCAACTACACCAGGTATTCGTTATATGGGAGGGTTACGTTCAGCAAAAAGCTCGCATTATGTGAATTCGCATTTATCAAACCTATCATCCCATTAATTAAAAGGGGTTATGTTCCACGACCCGTTTTCGAACCCATATCTTAGTGAGGATACAATGCAGCGGAAAAAGCCATAAGCAATTGTTGTTTAGAATTGCCTCCTCTACAACTTTGGTCTCTATGAAATATTTCGTATCTGTGAAGGAAATCCATATTTGTCTCAGTATGATTTTCAGTTTCTTTTCCCACAACGCTTATTTGTGTGAGCGTCACCTAAAACAAAGGTAATGAAAGGCGGCGCGGTTGGTGGCTGTGCGTAGTTGTGGAGTGCGAGAAACGATCCTGAAAACTTGTATGTCCGTGGTGATTTTTGTGTCTTGGTAGCAACAGGCGAGGGAGGCGAGGGCATGTGAGTGTGGGTAAGTGTTGACGAGACAGTCATCCGAGGCAGGGGCGTTCTTTTCACTCCACCTCGCATCCAACTATTTCCAAAGGTCTAAAAGGAGATCAAACTGGCTTTCATGGGTGCTTTTTCACAATCGTAGCCTAAAAGAAGGGTCAAATTACCACCAGGGCCATTAAACTACCCCTTGAAATGCCCAAAAGGCCCACGAAAAGTGTCAAATGCGTGCTGGGGCGCCGAGACGTTTGAGAATGTGGCCCCAGTGCCGAATACAAAGCAGTGAACCCGATAATGCCACGTGGGGAATGATTGATTGATTGATAGTTTATTGTTGCAAGTAAAACAACAAAGGAGAAGGGAGGAGCATGCCATCCCAACCCCCAGGCAGTACAGAGTGTGATTATACAACGTGTGTGTGTGTGTGTGTGTGTACTGGTCTGGGGGTAAAGTGTTTCTGCTTTCATGATGGTGTCTGAGTTAGTGCACACATAGCCGTACCGTGTGTTGTGTTTGTGTTGCGTACAGAAGACGTATGTGTGTGTGTAGGGGATATGAGGGTGTGTTTGTGGGGGTGTAGGAATGTGTGTGTGTGTGTGTGTGGGTATGGGTGTGTGGATATGTAGGAATGGGTGTGGGTATGGGTTCCTACACACCCATACTCACACTCACTCCTACATATCCACACACCCATACTCACATCCACACACACACACACACACATTTCTACACCCCCACAAACACACCCTCATAATAGGTAGAACAGCAGACTGAGCAGGATCGAGAAGAGTGAGTCGAGGAGGAAATCAGCTGGTGAGTAGAACGATGACGTCATGTTAGTTTGAAAAAGGCCCCTCTGAAAGGCCTTTAATTCAACCATCTAATAAAACGCGAACGACACTTTGAGATTAAAAAGAGGCAGAAAACCAAGTATGAAAGTCCACCCGATTAGATGTAGCTGCTAAATCTTAACATGTGGCAGCTTGGATTGACGGGAATTTAATTGGTGTTTCCATTTCATCAAGTTGCTTTAAGTGTGGCTGGCTTATGTTGTATATAGCGTCACATTTGGGGAGTTTAATTGGTCACACTATCCCTTCCACAGGCTTTTAGAAGGGGCCGGGTAGGGTAATAGGGGGACCAGCGATTTGCGTCAGAAACCGTTAATTATTAGCGGATTCATTTAAAAAGTATCAAAACTATAGCCAGAAAAAAAATAATAGTTTCGTCCTGAATTAAAATCGGAGAATGTTGTTTATCTTCTCCCTCCCGTTCCCTTATCTAAATCTTCACTTCCCCTTTCTTAAGATCTTGCACTTCCCCATCCCCTCCTTCCCCTTCCATTACCCCCCTCCCCTTACCTTTCCCATTCTCTCTTTTCCTTTCCTCTTCCCTTACCTCCTTTCTCCCGTTCCTTCATCTAAATCAATGGTTCTCAAGTCGTTTCAAGCCACGAACCACCAACCCAATAACAAAAGTGTCGTGGACCATTATAATGTTTGAGTAACGAATACTAACGATAAATTAGCATACGCAACAAGCATTATGTTTGGGAATAGCTATATATGGCTACAGGGACTGCTGAAAGGAATTAACAAGTTGGCTCGTCACCTCGACTCGTACAGTGAATCTTTGATATTCATTTTATAATAGATTAAATTTAGAAACAAAGTGACTCGGTTCATTATTCTTAAACTGTTTAAAGTGTTATGATAGACATATGGTATTTTACACACACACTCACACACACACACACACTTTTTTAACCGTTGCATAGAAAGGTAAAATTTGGGGCATACGCTATAGCTGCGCGTGGCGTCGGTGCTCATCTCCGTCGCAATGGCCCTTGAGCCTGTGGTGGGGGGGGAGCCCATTACCCCACTTGACACAGGGCCAGTGTGACATCCGGGTTACCATAGTTAACCTTCCCCAGGTACCCATTTATCGACCAGCCCGAAAGGGAGGATGAACACTGGGTGAGCTGCACGCCGACTGCCCGGGCCCGCGGAGTAGAAGCCAGGCACGCTGACCACTAGACCACGGATCGAGGCTCACAGATCGTTGCATACGTTTATATATATTTGGAAAGGGTTACTACTGGATGGAGGCTTTGGTGGTTAAGGAAGGAATCTGCCATTGCCCAAGAATTCTGGAGGACGCGGGTCAGAGCTGTGAACTGGAAAAGGGTGGGGGGAGGGTAGCGCCGGCTGGGAAAGAAGAGGTTGGGGTGGAGGGAGGGGAGCGCCAGCTGGAAAAGAAGAGGTTGGGGTGGAGGGAGGGAGGCGTCAGCTGGGAAAGAAGAGGTTGGGGGTGGAGGGCGTGGCGACAGTCAAAGAAAACGGACGAGGGAGGGGGATGGAAGGAGGAACTGAAGCACTACGTAGGTGAGTGACGAGGACTATTGACGGCGGAGTGGGTGGGTGCGTGAGCGGGTGTAGGTGGGCGGGAGGGAGACTGGGTGGCTGGGTGTGGGTTAGACGCAGCAGCAGAAGCGCAAAAGCGGGTGGCTGGCTACCATGACCTTCAGAGAGAGAGAGAGAGAGAGAGAGAGAGTCACGTTCAGCTATACGGGTTTCAATTATTTATACTCAATCCACACATCCATTGATCCATCTACCTATCCATTACCCCTTTTTCCCCCTTTTTCAGTGTATTGTAATAGGTCGTGAGTTATTACCGTACTGCAGGGTCTTGGAAAATATGTTATCTGATGCTAAAATATCAATACAGGCAGAGAAGAGAGCTTACGTGTATAGTTATGGAGCAAGAGTCCGTCAATCAGCCAGTCAGTCACGGGGAAGAGGGGAAGGGGGGGAGATCAGTCACTTCGATCGTATGTAAACCTTCTTGGACTTCGATATCCTTCTTTCTCCCCTTCCACTGCTTGAAGTTCTCTCCCTCCTCCCCCTCCTCCTTCTACTGCACCTCCTCCCGACTCCTACATTTTTTCCCCTTCCACTTCTTCCTCTCCTCCTCCTCCTCTTCCTCCTCCCCTTCCGTAGTGGCTTGAACTCCTCCTCCTCCTCCTTCACCTCCTCCTTTTTCCTTTTCCATTTCCTCCTCCTCTTCCCCCTCCTCCAGGTTCTCCTCCTCCTCCTCCTCTTCCTTTACCTCCTCCCTTCTTCTACATTTCCTCCTCCTCCTCCTCCTCCTTGTTAACTGTTATACCCTTTCCTCCAGAGTATGACGTGAACCCTTTCTCCTCCTCCTCCTCCTCTTCTTCCTTCCCCTCCCCCTTCCTCCTCCTCCTCTTCATATTGTAAAACCCTTATTACTTTTTTCTTCTCTCAAAAGCAGACTGTGAAGTGTTTGGAAGGCGTAGTAGGTGCTTTGAATGAGGGGGGGAAGGAGGTGGGCAGCGTTGGGGGGCGGGTGGGAGCGAGGGGGGGCGAGGGAGAACACAGGGCAGCGTGAATGAGGGGGCGTGTCCTGCCGGTGGGGTTGCAAGCTTCTCACGACTCCCCTCTCTTTCTCTCTTTTCCCCTCCCTCTCCCCCTTCCCCTCCCTCCCCTTTCTTACCTCTCAGTCATCCCCTCCAAGCTCCAGTGATCCCTCCACCCCCTTCCCTACACTCTCATTTTCTTCCCTCCTCCTCCTCCTCCTCCTCCCTTCCCCTTACCTCTTAATCTTCCCCTTCTTCCCCTTCTTCCCCTTCCACTACTCCCTTCCCTTGTCTTCCTCTCTCTCTCTCTCTCTCTCTCTCTCTCTCTCTCTCTCTCTCTCTCTCTCTCTCTCTCTCTCTGTGTGTGTGTGTGTGTGTGTGTGTGTGTCTGCGGTAATGTGGCGTTGTGTAATTGCAGAGAGAGAGAGAGAGAGAGAGAGAGAGAGAGAGAGAGAGAGAGAGAGAGAGAGAGAGAGAGAGAGAGAGAGAGAGAGGCGCGCAGTGAGCCATAACCCAATCAAAGCAGAGAAGAACAGTTAGTCATCTATCAATTCAGTCACACAGTCCATCAATAACACAAACAAACAAACAAACAAACAGATACAAGCATAAACAAACAATAAACGCCCACTTAAACACCCAAACCTGTTTACTGTTTTTTTTTATATTATTTATAAGTAACGTTTTCTAGTTTTTATACATTGAGTTGTTAAGTTCAGGTATTTATTTTTACTGTATTTCGTAAGATAGGGTAAAAAACAACAACCTACACACACACACACACACACACACACACACACACACACACACACACACACAGTCTCCTCAGCTCCCCCATCTTCACTCCCCACCTATGTTCCCCTCACTCCCCACTCCTCTCATTTTGCTCCCCGTACCCCATTTCCTCACCTCATTTAAACTTCCCTCCCCATTGCATCTCCCTCTTGCACCTCTCCCCAGTACCTCCTCCCCATCTTTTCTCCCCACAATATCTCCCCCTCCCTTCTCCTCCCCACGTTTCCTCCTCACACTACCTCCTTCCTCCATTTTCCTCCTTACAATGCCTCCCCACAGTATCGCCTCCCAATCTTTCCTCCCTACCATCCCCCTCCTTACTTTCCCATTTTCCCCTCCCCATCTCACCTCTTTTATCCTCTTATCTCTCCACCTTTTCTTCTCTTTCTTTCTCTCGCCTTCACTTTCTACTCTCTTCCCCCTTCTCCCCTAACCCATTCCCCTCACTCCCTTTTCTCTCCCCTTCTGTCTCCCCGTCCCATCTACCGTCCTCTCTCCCCTACCGTCTTACCTCACTTTATCTTCCTTCCCCCTCATTTTCTCTCCCCTCCTTATACCTTTCTCCCCACTCACCTTTACCCCCCCCCCTCACCACCTTCATTCCCCTTCCCCACCCACCTCCTCCTTCTTCCATTATCTCTCCATCTCCCTCTCCACCTTCCCCACTCCATCTCCCTTTCTCCACTTCTCCTTCTCCCACCACCTCCCCTCCCCATCTCCCCTTCCTACCTCCCCACACCTTGACATTCGTGTTGCTGGTTCCCTTGAGTCTGGCGCCGCGGCTCCCCCTTCCCCCCCCCCTTTTGGCCGCCCGTGGTTCGACCCCCAACATAATGTATTGATGGTGTGTGCGTGGAAGTGGCCGACGACTGACCTTGGCAAACTCTCTCTCTCTCTCTCTCTCTCTCTCTCTCTCTCTCTCTCTCTCTCTCTCTCTCTCTCTCCCATTCCTCCTCCTCCTCCTTACTTTGTCTTCACCTCTTCTACCTCCCTCTTCCTGTTCCTTCTTATTTTCCTTTCTCTCTCTCTCTCTCTCTCTCTCTCTCTCTCTCTCTCTCTCTCTCTCTCCTGACGGTGCTGAAGGAGTAGTCAGAGGAGGAGGAGGAGGAGGAAGAAGAGGAGGAGAAAGCGAAGGAGGAAGAAAAGGAAAAGGAGTGGAAGCGGGCTGACGTAATATTTGGAGAGAGAGAGAGAGAGAGAGAGAGAGAGAGAGAGAGAGAGAGAGAGAGAGAGAGAGAGAGAGAGAGAGCGTAATGTCAGGTAATATCATTAGCTCCCGCCTGTAATAACCTTTCAGTTAATGCTGCTAATTAGTGACGCTCCAGGAATTTAAAACACATTTGCATGCTCTTTTTTTTTTTTGTTTCTTTTTGGGTTCAAAGACCAAGCCAGCGTAAAAGTAGTAGTAGTACTAGTAGTAGCAGTAGAAGTAGAAGTAGTAGTAGTAGTAGTTTATTTATTTTTGTTTGTTTTTATTGCCGTTGTTCTGTTGTAGTAATAGTAGAAGGATAATGAGTAGTAATACTTGGTAAATAAATCCTAATTACTGCTGCTGCTACATCTCCTCCTCCTCCTCCTCCTCCTCCTCCTACTTATTGGAGTTTTTCAGGGGTATATATGAAAACTGGGATAATCACGTCCCCAGCGATGTTATCTATCTTGACTTTCAGAAGTCCTTTGACAAGGTTCCGCACGAACGACTTCGCAAGAAACTGAAATCGGCGGGACTGGGAGACAATCTGATTGGGTGGATAAAAGATTGGCTCACTGGAAGAAAACAACGAGTTCTACTCAACGGGCAGGCCTCTGAGTGGCTCCCGGTGACAAGTGGAATGCCACAGGGGTCAGTGCTGGGCCCCATACTCTTTATTATATATATCAGCGACCTAGAACTAGGATTAAAATCCACACTTTCTAAATTTGCTGACGACACCAAGGTGGGAGGGAAGGCCCTCACGACAGCAGACTGCGAAATCATCCAGAGAGACCTGGACCAGATCACTCAGTGGTCGGAAAAGTGGCAGATGTCCTTCAACACTACCAAATGTAAAGTAATGCACATCGGGTCAAAAAATAGAAACCAAACTTACTACATGGGTGGCGAACCACTACAGGCAGTGCAGGAGGAAAAAGACCTCGGGGTCACTATTAGCAGTGCCCTGAAACACGCAAAACACTGCAAGTCCGCCTGCAAGAAAGCCAATACTATGCTAGGCTTCATAGCGAGGAACTTCGAATACAAGACGCCGGGGGTTGTGTTAACCTTGTACAATTCTCTGATTAGGCCCCACCTGGAATACGCCGTGCAGTTCTGGTCTCCTAACTACAAGAAAGACATTGAATTACTCGAGAGAGTACAGCGACGCGCTACGAAAATGATACCATCATTGAGAACACAACCTTACGAAGAACGACTCAGGCGACTAACCTTTTCACGCTGGAAAAGAGACAACTGCGGGAAGACATGATACAAGTCTTCAAGTACCTGAGCAAGTTCAGCAATGTTGATCACTAACTAACCCGAGAACAAGAAACAACGGTAAAACAATTCAAGCCAAGCGATGGTTTACGGATATCGGCAGGAGTTATTTCCCTAACAGAGTCGTCCGCCATTGGAACAACCTTCCTGCAAAAGTGGTTTGTGCGGAAACAACCTACTCCTTTAAAATCGCAATGAGCGTCACTTTGCTGCGTCGGGAGTGAACTAAACATATCCACGAGTACGTGCAGTAGTGCTTTAATCATTCCCGCAAGCCACTCCTGTGGCTGACGGACTGATTAAATCTCTCAAACCAGGCAGCCTCGCAATGATTCAATACGCTTTCTGTTGCCTGCTCGTTCATGTTCCCATGTTTCCTCCTCCTCCTTCTCCTCCTCCTCCTCCTCCTCTTTCTCCTTTTGCTTCTCCTCTTCCTTTTCCTCGTCCTCCCCGCCCGACTACTACTACTACTACTACTACTACTACTACGAGCACTCATCTTTAACCAGGTAATCTTGCAGCAGGGTCGTTAGGGTTGGCAGCACTGTTGGCTGCCTGATGGATGCTGTAGTCTGTTGGCAGCCCTGAAGGAGACGATAGCTTATCATGTGACCTCTATGCAGGATCTAATGTAACAGGTTCATCCGTATTATTAATGGTATGAAACTGATGTGATATGTGTGTGTGTGTGTGTGTGTGTGTGTGTGTGTGTGTGTGTGTGTGTGTGTGTGTGTGTGTGTGTGTGATTTGATAAGTTGTTTTATAATTATGTGGTGTGTAACGTTTTTTTTTATTTTTATTTGCGTGTATAATGTGAGTTTTTTTTTTTTGTTTGTTTGTTTGTTGTTGTTGTTGGTGGTGGTGGGGTTCTTTTTCCCCTTCTTCTTCTTCTTCTTCTTCTTCTTCTTCTTCTTCTTCTTCTTCTTCTTCTTCTTCTTCGTCTTGTTTTTGTTGTTGTTGTTGTTGTTGTTGTTGTTGTTGGTGGTGGTGGTGGTGGTGGTGGGGCTGTTCTTTTTCTCTTTCTTTTCTTCTTCTTCCTCCTCCTCTTCTTCTTTTTCTTCTTCTTCTTCTTCTCCTCATCCTCATCATCATTATCCCTATTGTCTTCATCGTAATCGCCATTTTTCTTTTTCATATTCTTGTCCATGTCCTCCTCCTCCTTCTCTCTCTGTGGTTGAGGGGTGAAAGAATTCCTCCACCGTATTCCCTGCCTGTCGTAAAAGGCGACTAAATGGGACTCCTCCCTGTCTCTTCGGACTATTACCTTTTTTTCCCCTTCCTAAGGGTAGCCTATCCAAGGGTTGTCACCCTCCCCTACACTTTGAGGACACATCCCTTCCTTTCCTTCATCTCTACGGGTATTCTACCCAGCCTCTAGTCTCAGTCTTCCTCCGATGTTTCCCTCACTATCCCGGGAGGTTCTCGTCACTTCGGAGTCTTCGCGGCGGTGTTCTTTTTTCCTGCGGAAGTCCTCGGAGCACACCTGGTGACAGGTGCCTTGGGCCAGGGCCTGCAAGGCTCGTGCTTGAAGGGGGACACATGTTGGGATGCTCTTGGGTGGCTGACTCCTTTCTCTCTACCCAGTGTGGGTGCTGGGTAACCACGCCGGCCCCAGTCTTTTTGGGACAAAGCTCAAGGACAAATTCGACCGGATTGACAAGGTTGCCAGCTTCAAATCCGAAGGCCCATCACTCATAATGGCCATTTTTTTTCTGGCCCTGCGGAGGTCTCCATACCTCTATTTTCCCGGGGCACTGGGAAACCGCAGTATCTCTTTTCTATGCATTTAACTTTTTAAATTGTATTATGGTGACACCCTTAAGTTTACAGTGACAGCGCTCTATTTGCTTTCATTGTCAGGTAAGAAATTTCTAATTCAAAATGCCGTCCAACCTGAGAGATTGCGAAGTATGTTGCGAGAAGTTCGCTCCTAAGTATTTTAGAAACTCCTCTGCTTGTCGCTTTTGTGTTAGCAACCGTAAGTATGACGATTTGGAAATGAAATATGATATTTTAGAAAAAACAACACGAATCCCTGAAGGAGTTTGTTGCGGCCAACATAGTTGTACCACAGACTAGCGACACTGGCCCTTCTTTGCCCAACCCGACCGTACCGACCTGTGCCCAAGTCACGAGAAATCCGAGTACCGAAGCGCCTGATGACGGTTTCATTCCTGCAAGGAATGGAGCCAGGCCTTATACTCCAAGAAAAATGTTGGAACTCACGACCTTCAATCGATTTGATATTTTGAAGCAGAAAGTTGAAGAACACGAAACCCGGTTGATTGGCGGTTCAATGATCAGAGGTGAGTTAACAGAATTTTGCGGTCGTGCTTCATATGAGAAACGTAAGTGCATGTGTTTCCCCGGTATAGGTGTAGATGGCATCACTGCGGCGCGCGACGATGTTATGACCGGCTCAGACCAAAACTCACTGTTCGTCATCCATGTCGGAACGAACGACGTAAAGGCCAATCGTTCAGAAGAATTAATGGAAAAGTATCATAGACTGATCCGACAATTCAAGGAAAAAACATACAACATAATGACATCTGGTATCCTCTCGCGGATGAGAGAAAGTAACGCCTTTTACAGTAAAGCCTTCAGCACTAACAACCGACTAAAGTCATTATGTGCTCAAGAAAATGTCGAGTTTGTGAACTTTTGGAATAACTTCTATGGTGCATATGACTTGTACGAACGCGATGGTATGGACCTAAATCCCGTCGGGGCGGCTAGACTCGGAAGACTCCTCAGTGAGCAGGTGTCACTTTTCAGAGAGAGAGAAAAAAAAAAAAATACCAGTGAACCCCGACAGAGAACGCCACGTAAACAATCAAAGGACCACCAACCAATCCCACCATGACCATATAAACGCGTGTTACGTAAACGCCCGCAGCTTCGAAATAAATTCATAGCCCTGGAAGAACTTCCTGCAACGGAAAACTTCCACATTATCGCCGTCGCGGAGTCATGGTTGAATACAAATAACAGAGATTTTATTGCGGAGTTAAACTTACCCGGCTATTCAATTTTTCTTTGCGACAGAGAAAACCGAGTTGGTGGAGGCGTCATCTTATATATTCGTGCTGGTTTAAATCCACGTGTTATCAATGCAGAAAGAATAAATAATATAGACACCGTTTTCGTAGAAATTAAAAACCGTTCAAGTAAATTAGTTATTGGCATTGTTTATTGACCTCCAAACCAAGCAATGGAAATAGACAGGAAACTGTTCACACAAATTTCTAACATATGCAATCAATTTGAAGCTGTAATTATGGGAGACTTTAACTTACCAGTAAGGAGTTGGGGAGACTCGTTAAATATACACTTAGGTCACTTATTAGAAAGTGCGCTTTATCAGCATGTGCATAAACCAACTCGCGAAAATAACAACCTCGATCTAGTTCTCACAACTAAAGAAAGCCTAGTTAAGGATCTCAATGTTGGTACAGAATTCAGCGACAGCGATCATCGAATGATTTCGTTTAAAATAAAAATCAAAGAGGACATGAAAACGAGTGAAGAAAGAATACATGATTACCGACGTGCGGATTTTGACAAACTAAGAAATTTAGTAGCGAATGCAGACTGGAGCGAAATTTCTGCAGCTTCAGATATAAATAAAGCTTTGGAAACATTCACAGAAACTTTAAGTAGAGCCGTGAATTTATGCGCACCATTCCGTAAAAGACGACCAACAGCCAACTGGAAGCCTAAGTGGCGGAACAATCAACTCAAACGCCAAATTGAGAATACAAATCGAGCGCGTCGCAAATACTTGATTACAAATAATGAAACAAAATTGAATTCCAAAGATTACGCCGAGAAACAAAAAGAATCATAGGTCTCAATAAAAGAAACCTAGAGCTTCATATTGCAAGCGCCAGCAAAACAAATCCTAAAGAATTTTTTGCCTACGTAAGAAATAAAAAAAGTTCTCACCCCCAGTATTGGCCCAATAGCAACTGTAAATGGCGAATCCACAAATGATGATAAAGAAATCGCTAACATATTGAATGATTTTTCTGCCCCCGTTTTTACAGAAGAAATCTTATCCAAAGGCAACCGGAAGCCCCTAGATATATTGATGACACATCCTTGAGCAGTATTAGCGACATTGTAGAAAGTGATATAGTACAAATTATCGATAATATCAAAGTAAACAAAACGCCCGGCCCAGATAAAATATCCCAGCGTATCTTAAAGAGGTAAAAATCAGATCAGCAAGCCCCTCTTGAGCATATTCTCAAAGTCACTAAACACAGGAAATATCCCACTAGAATGGAATCTCGCTAACGTAACTCCTATCTTTAAAAAGGCGACAAGTCCCAACCAGGTATGCGATGAAAGTCAGTCAGTAGACATTGTATATTTGGACTTTCAGAAAGCATTTGACAAAGTCCCTCGCAACCGCCTCCTTAGTAAATTGCAAGCTCACGGTATAACTGGTAATATTCATAAGTGTCTCAAAGACTGGCTTACCGACCGTAAACAGAGTTGTTATGAATGGTATATCATCTGACTGGCGAGATGTCAAAATCGGTGTTCCGCAGGGGTCGGTGTTGGGACCTGTTCTGTTTTTAGTGTACGTAAATGACATTGACGAGGAGCTATCGTGTAAAATATCGAAATTTGCCGACGACACAAACATAGCCAGCAGTCACTACGACAACGGATAAAGAACACTTCCAAGCTGATCTCGAACGTTTAAGCAGTCCCAGTAGCTAAATTATATTGTTTGTTATAGGGTTGTTTATTTATTTTTTTATTATGTTGTTTTAATTTGTTTTATTTTGTTTTGTTTTTGTTTTGTCTTGTTTTGCTTTGTTTACTTTGTTTTTTCTTTTCTTTTCCTTTTCTTTTCTTTTCTCTTGATGTTTTCTTTTCTTTTCTCTTGATGTTTTCTTTTCTTTTCTTTCTTTTGGTGTTGCTGGGTGTGGATGAGCCTCCTCCTCCCCAGAAGACTCACCCGTCACCCGCCCTGCGGCCCCAGGGGCCGAAAGCTCGATGACTTTTTAGTTATTTTCTTGATATTGTGATTTCATTTTCTTTTCTCGATGATTTCATTTCCTTTCTCTATCCTCTATCTTGACTGTGTGGGTTAGCCTCCTTCTCCCCAGAGGAGATTCACCCGTCACCCGCCCTGCGGCCCCAGGGGCCGAAAGGTGGATGACTTTTTTGTTTTCCTTTTCTTGACGTTTCTATCATCCTTTCTGGTGTTCCTGGGTCTGAACGAGCCGCTTTCCTCCCAGAAGAGACTCGCCCATAATTTTGTGATGTTGCTTTGGGCCGAAAGGTGGATGATTCTTTTCATTTCCATTTTCATTTTTCTTGTGTTACTTCTCTGGATTTTCCTTCTGGTGTTACTTCACATTTCTTCTTCTTGTGTTATTTCTCTTCAAATTCCTTCTTCTTGTGTTACTCTTTTCAATACCTTCTTCTGTGTTACTCTTTTCAATACCTTCTTCTGTGTTACTCTTTTCAATACCTTCTTCTGTGTTACTCTTTTCAATACCTTCTTCTGTGTTACTCTTTTCAATACCTTCTTCTGTGTTACTCTTTTCAATACCTTCTTCTGTGTTACTCTTTTCAATACCTTCTTCTGTGTTACTCTTTTCAATACCTTCTTCTGTGTTACTCTTTTCAATACCTTCTTCTGTGTTACTCTTTTCAAATTCCTTCTTCTGTGTTACTCTTTTCAATACCTTCTTCTGTGTAACTCTTTTCAATACCTTCTTCTGTGTTACTCTTTTCAATACCTTCTTCTGTGTTACTCTTTTCAATACCTTCTTCTGTGTTACTCTTTTCAATACCTTCTTCTGTGTTACTCTTTTCAATACCTTCTTCTGTGTTACTCTTTTCAATTCCTTCTTCTGTGTTACTCTTTTCAATACCTTCTTCTGTGTAACTCTTTTCAATACCTTCTTCTGTGTTACTCTTTTCAATACCTTCTTCTGTGTTACTCTTTTCAATACCTTCTTCTTGTTATACTCTTTTCAATACCTTCTTCTGTGTTACTCTTTTCAATACCTTCTTCTGTGTAACTCTTTTCAATACCTTCTTCTGTGTTACTCTTTTCAATACCTTCTTCTGTGTTACTCTTTTCAATACCTTCTTCTGTGTTACTCTTTTCAATACCTTCTTCTGTGTTACTTTTTTCAATACCTTCTTCTGTGTAACTCTTTTCAATACCTTCTTCTGTGTTACTCTTTTCAATACCTTCTTCTGTGTTACTCTTTTCAATACCTTCTTCTGTGTTACTCTTTTCAATACCTTCTTCTGTGTTACTTCATATTCCTTCTTCTAGTGTTAATTCTCTTCATTTTCCTTCTTCTGGTGTTCCCTTCTTTCCCTTCCTTCTCTCGGTGTTTCCATGTCGTCTTTTCCTGGTTTTGTATGTTGGAACGCGTTAGTCTCCTTCTCCCCAGAGAAGACCCGCCATACCAACATACAAGACGCTTTAAACAAAGCAAAACAAGACAATTTTTTTGGATTTTTTGTTTTTGTATTTTTTTTGGATTTTTCGTTTTTTATCGTAGTTGGCATGACACTTGCCTTGCTTAGGGGAATTGTACCTCCCCATGCGTCGAACCTTCCATTGGAACGTGTCATTAACGCGTCGCCTGGCTAATAAGAGGTCAATAACTGCATGTCTTGCTGCCACTTCACGCCCCCCCAACCCCCGGACCCTCGGGATCTCCGACACCTCCGTGGACGCTCCGGGGGAGCCGAGGCGCCCTGCCGGAGCCCTGAGCCCTGCGACACTCGCCAGGAAGGCCTTGGGCCCCCTGACGCTCCCCAGTCCCGCGAGCCGAGGAGGGTGGATCGCAAGATGAGTCTCTTAAAATTCCAGACGGGATTATATAAAATCAATCGAAAATACAGTGAAGGCGCCAGAGACCGTTTTTGTTGGATCAAGGATGGCAGGACGAAGGCCGAAGGAAGGCGACAGAGGAAGGGAGGAATAAAGGGGGGAAGGTGACAGGAGGAAGGGAGGAAGGAGAAAGATGACAGGACGAAGGAAGGAACGAGGGAAGGAAGGAAGGAAAGCAACAACGAGGGAAGGAAGGAAGGAAGGAAGGAACGAGAGAAGGAAGGAAGGAAAGCAACAACGAGGGAAGGAAGGAAGGAACGAGGGAAGGAAGGAAAGTGATGTGACGAATGTGGGAAGTTGACAGGGCGAAGGAAGGAGACTGAACCGCCAAGATTCTGCCCGGGATTGGCGCGAATGGCGAGGCCCCGAACTGACTGACTTGGCGACTATATTATAGTTTTGCTGCCTCGGCCTGTTCCGTTACTTTACTTCCCTGATTTGCTCACCACGGCCTTCGCCTTTGCTGTCCTTCATCTTCCACCTTTGATTAGATAGTTAGTGTAGCTTATCACAAACAGCCTCGTAAGGACCAGCAGGCCTGCTGTTGTTTGTTCTCTCTTTGTGTTTCTTTGTTCCTCCTCCTCCTCCTCCTCCTCCTTAAAAAAAACACACACACAAAAAAAACAGACCTCGTGGTTGCCTTATATGAGGACTGTAAGAGAATAAAGTTACCTCCTCCTCCACCTTCACCTCCTCCTCCTTCTCCTTCTCCACCTCCACCTCCACCTCCTCCTCTCTCTCGTTTCTCCACAAACCTCATAGTTTTAAAAATATTAACAGAAACACATCAAAACACTATACATATTACTTAATCTTGAGAGAGAGAGAGAGAGAGAGAGAGAGAGAGAGAGAGAGAGAGAGAGAGAGAGAGAGAGAGAGAGAGAGAGAGAGAGAGAGAGAGAGAGAGAGAGAGAGAGTAAAGTAGGAATCGATTAATGAGCTGGGTTCGTAAACGCATTAGAACGGAACTAATTGTCAATAATATCGCGATCACAGGATTATGGGGATTAAGGGAGTGACGATTATGGGATTAAGGGAGTGACAGTGGCTGGGAGGGAGGGAGGGAGGCAGGGAGAGGGCTGGGAGGTGAGAGAGAGGATTGAGGGAGACGGGGAACGGGACAGAGAGAGAGGGAGAGCAGTGGAGAACGAGGTGAAGGAAATAACACGGATACACAAGGATATGAGGGACTATTAACCCGGCAGCCGCGGGGATCGTGTTTCTTAATGGTCCATCTAAGAGAGAAAAATGAGAAAAAAATCATCACTCACACAAATCATTTCATAATATATATCAAAGCGTTTTGTGATCGGTTTATGCATCATCTATTTTTTGGGGTTTATATCATGGCACAAATTTGGCCCGTCGCTGCTACACGGTAAAGCCACAGATTAAGCCCGAGGGGCCATATTATAGGTTCCTTGCCAATTGCAAAATGAACGGAGAACAAAGTTCACAAAATATAATTGTTTTTATTGGGTCAAGTGTAGCGAGGGTATCGGTAAAAAGACACTGATAAAATGTTGTCAAGAAATCCTTGCATCTGTCTCATGGGCTGGACCTTGGCTACCGCTACCTTCCCTCCCCCTCTCTCACCCGCTTCCTCTCTACCAGGGAATAATGGCCCGGGGCAACCCGAGGTCCACAGGGGGTCACCCGGCGACCTTGACCATAGACATGACAACGTCACTGGGTAGCACACGGTTGAATTCATTTCCATACATAAATCATCGTTACTATCCTAAAATTCGATACATTCACAACATAATAGAGACTTGTTTTACCATATATAAAAATTTAAAGACTATGTCAAATACTAAACAACCGACATATAAAATTGTATGCCTTGTTGTGGTTGAAGCGACAATGCTGCCGGGTAGGGAATTCCCGCACCTGCTCCACCCAAAGTGTCTTGATATTTGCATCAGACTTAGTACCTCGAACCCAATCCCAGTTATCCCCATGTACTACCTGAACCCTGAACTCTGCGTCCTGTCACCAACTTGGGGTGCGGCCACACTGCACGCGGTTTGCTGGGAGGGTAGAGGGTAGCGGGACGCCTATCGGGTCAGAGGCAAGAACAAACACATGTTATCTAATAGGAGTGGCCATACAGGACGCGGGTAGCGGGTAAGCTTTGAGGGAACCCGCTACCCGCGTCCTGTATGGCCACTCGTATTAGTTAACACACCATGATCCATCTACCTTCAAACCCGTGGGCTTTAATTGTTGTCAAAGTTATTGGTGAGGCACTTTGTCGAATGCTTTACTAAAATTAAGATATACAATATCATAACTGTCGTCCTTATTTGCCAGTTTTTGTAAAATGAA
This sequence comes from Eriocheir sinensis, assembly GCF_024679095.1. Taxonomy (NCBI): domain Eukaryota; kingdom Metazoa; phylum Arthropoda; class Malacostraca; order Decapoda; family Varunidae; genus Eriocheir; species Eriocheir sinensis. The sequence goes on along the minus strand of NC_066566.1, from coordinate 7,103,067 downwards.
AAAAATAAAGTCAGACAAGATCTACCCTTGATTAGTGAACCCATGGTGGGGGCCACTGATCAGCTGTTTCTCTAGGAGGTGGTCACGGATATTTTCATCTATAATAGACTCGAATGTTTTTACAACCTTGACGTTAAACTAATTGCAGCCGACATTAGAGCGTTGATAGAATGAATGGAATGGAAAAAAATAAAAGGAGGCATAAAGAGGGAGTGAGGAAGTAAGAGGAAGGAAGGGAGACTAATTATCTAGAGGAAGTGCAAGATAGAGACAGAGAAACATATCGATAACTAAATGGAAGGACAAAGCGATCATTAATTATAAGAAGAAATTATGAAAAAGAGGAAGAAGAAGAAGAACAAGAACAACAACAACAACAACAACAACAAC